>NC_056739.1:1367140706-1367230706 GCF_019279795.1 Protopterus annectens
TTGCAGCTATAGGTCTTTCTGGTTTGATTCTTGGCTGGGGTTCCTTCTGTGTGGAGTCTGCATCTCATCCCTGTGTTTGTGTGGATTTGCTCTGGTGTCCTGCCATTTTACAAAGACATATGTCTGCAGTATTTCTCCCTGGGCCTCTTCTGAAAATTGTTTTTGTTCCATCAGAAGTAAAATTGACATTGAATTTCAGACTTCATAGTCTTCAGAAAATGCATAGTAACACAACCCTTTACACAACCTTTTATTTTAGCAATTTTCTAAGATGAATATTTGAAATTTGTCCTTATTTTTGGGACTGTATTACCCCATTATTGGCATTGTCCAGTTTTTTTGTGCTAAGGTTGACAGCTATGGCAAAGACTGAATATGTTTGAGGGCTGTATTCCCTCATTACTGGGTTTGTCCAGGTGTTTTGTGCTAAGAGGTTGACTGTTATGTTGAGAACTGAATTCATTAAATGATAGCCATTTAAGTTTCAGTCTTCCTCTCTTTCACAAAGCAGCCAATTTGGCGTAGTGGTATGTTGCTCTGACTGTTTTGCCCAGGGACCTTGGCAGTAAAATGTATAGTGGTAACGCAGCATTTTTCTTTCACAAAGCAGGTGATATGGCATAGTGGTATGTTGTTCTGACTCTTTTGCACAGGGACCTTGGCAGTAAAATGTATGGTGGTAACACAGTATTTTATTCTAGCAACGTTCCAAGATTATACAAGCAATGTTTAATGTGTCCCTGGTTTTTGGCCTTTTGACCCCCCCCCCAATAAATTTGGCTTTTTCCAGATTTCTTGTGCTGCGAAGTTGAGATGCAGTTGAGTATTGAATAGATTTTACAAGGAGCTGAGAGCTGCAGGGGAAGAGAAGTTTAGTGATGCTTATGCTAAGTCAGCTTGTATTGTTAATAGCACAACAGGTTGTGTACTTGCTTTTGATGCAGAAGGTTGATGGTTCTTCTTCCACAAGGGGTGAATGCTGCCGTACTGAAAAAGTTAAGATAATAACTATGAGCCTGTTATCAGTTTGCCATCCATTTCCTATTGCAATATTACTAGCTTATCATTTTTAATGTAATATAGGCAATTTATTCCTCAGGGGCATCAGACGCTTTATTTTTCGATGAAACCATGAAATATAAAGGTGTTTGCTAGCAGCAACCTCTTCATTAGTTACATATTTGTTTAATGTGGAATTATTTAGATGACTTTTTTACTTCAGAGATTGTGCATATTTACTGATAATGGTGGACTGTAGAATTGTGCATATTTACTGATAATGGTGGACTGTAGAATTGTGCATATTTACTGATAATGGTGGACTGTAGAAGTTTGAGTAGACTTATGATGGAAATGTTCTGAACTGGGCAGTTTTGTCATTATTGGTGCATGCATTTTGTTTCATTGTTTACTGGAAAAATGTTCAAAACAATAGGAAGGTGTATCAAAGAGCACATGTATGTTTCATATGCAAGGGGCCTATGACTTGATCTGCCACTGGTAAATGTATTTTCTTAGAATGTGGGTTTCAATGCTGTTTCAATGAATGTGAGTTTCAAGGGCAGAGAAGTTTTAATGCTAAGTTTGTTTAGCAGATGTCTTAGTGTTTGTGCTGTAAAATGCAAAATAAAACTTTCAAATGAAGTCCAAATCATCATAGAAGTAAATCAGTATGCACATTAGTGTTTATGGTAAATGGAGTGAAATAGCCAAGTAATGGATTATTGGAATGGCTGCAGGGGGAGGCTTCATGATTTTGTCAGGGGGAAGGGCGGCAAACTTAAATACAGCCCCAGCTAAACTATACCTCCCAACTGTCCAGATTTTCAAAGAACGAACAGATTTTTGCTTCTTATTTTTGGTTTGTTCCTCATAAAATTTGTGGTTTTCTGGCAAAATCATTTAGGAATTAAGTCACTAAATAATGACACACTGAGTTTCAGACTTCATAACCTTCAGAAAAATGCATGTTAAAGTAAGACCTGTTGTTCTATCAACTGTCTCAGTTTTTACAAGAGCAATTTTTAGTACTGTTTATATGTTCCCCCAATATATTTGGCCTTGTCCAGATTTATTGCATTAACAGGTTGAGAGGTACATGCAAATAAATTGCTTTATAGAATTAGGCATAGCCAAACCTCTTAACTGTCCCTGATTTTGGCTCAAAATGTTGCTCTTCCCCTAATAATCCCTCTGCAAAATAGCAATTTTTTACAATTAAGAAATAACTGTAATAATCAGAGTTATAGATTACTTTTATTTCAGAAATGCATGTAGACTCTTTTATTTTTGTCAGCTACTCAAGTTAACAGTACTAATATTAAAGTGTTCCTTCTTTGACAGGTTCCCAGCTGTATTGTGTGGTTATTTTATATTTTTATAACACATTTTTGGTTAATTTTTCATAAAATTGTGTTTTTTATTTTTGACAAATTAGTGACAAATCATGAAAGACTGAAGTTAAAAAATAATGGCAGACATTTGAGTTTCAGATTTCATACCATTCAGAAAATTCGTACTAACGCAAGACCTATTCTATTATCTTTCTAAGTTTATAAGAGCAATATTTTAAAAAATTGTCCTTATTTTTGGGCCTTTGTTTCACTTCTTTGTATAGCTTTGTCCAGATTTCTTGCTCTGAGGTTGAGAGTTATGACAAATGTGTCAGGGCCATCACAGTCAGCCAGAGACATTTCAAATTGTGACATACTTGTTGTACCCCACTTCCCCATGTAATGACTCTGGATGTGTCGAAGCAAGGCAAGGAGTAGTTATGCAGTGTAAATGTGCAGAGTATCCCCCCCCCCCCATCCAAGGTAGTCACAAGTACTAGAGTGGCTCTTCATCTGTCCTTGATTTTTGCAGAGTGGTCTGGTTTTTGTCATATTTTTTGTACTGTTGATTTATGCTTATTACACAAAGTGCCTGTTGCTCTGTGTTTAAGTAGCAATACTATAATGACCATCATCAGGTAAGTTTGGCTGAGATCGTAAGATGCAAGTAAGCTTTAATAAGCATACTGTTAAATAATTGCCACCATTGAAAGCCTTTCTGTTGTTGCCATGTAGAGAATACTTAACTAGATAATGTATAGGCCTCGGGTATTGAAATGCATATTATAGTATTTGTAATAAAGGACAGGATTACATTATTTTAAGAAGCTCATTACACTTGGAGACTTCCAGTCATCTCTGCAGGGTTTACCCGCAAACTAAACAGAATGCCAATCGTGTGGTCCATAACCTGTACAGTAATCCTTTTAAGCAATGTATCTTGAGCTTATTTCTTGTTTGCTTTTCATTTTTTACTTTGATCATGTTTTCCCCATGAAACAAGTAGATAGTTGTCAGGCAGCAGGTTTTTTTAAGAAACATTTTTACAAGTGGGGGCATCAGAGATTTCTACTTTCAGCATGTTACTTGGTACTTTAGTAAAGTTGAATATAAATTATAATTAGAACTGCAGTGCAAGAAGTGGTTTGAGTTGAGTGCTGCTTGTTTTTCTTATACTTGATTTTGACTAGCATTCCATTAATGTATTTAAAAAGTAATTTATTTTTTCATGCCTCACAACCTTTTTGTTTCCATCTAGATATTAAGTAAGCTGTCATGCATCCAATGCGTTGAAATATTTTTATTCTTCTGCACTTCATTTTGTCTTGATTGGACTCTCATAATGATGGTTTGGCACCCAGGGCAGTGTATTTAGTTAGTTTTTGTGGTTGTGAGCATAGCTCCTCCCCTTTATGGGTGGCCATGCCCCTTCCTATTGGCCCCACCCATTCATCTGTCTCCTGCAGCCCCCCTTTGATTTGATGTCACCAGCTGCCACTGCTTAAAAGTGCACATGCAACTAATTAAAACCACATTTGTATCTGTGTAATATTAATAAATCCAAAGTAACAAAGTTAAATTAAGAATTGATATTCAACAAGTTTTGGTTATTTATATAGTTATGAATGACAAATTACTCTCATAGTATATATCTAATCCATTTGACTCCAACTATCTACAAAACCATTGTAGACTATTTCAGTCTACATATACAATAACCTTAACTTAAAAAGTTGATTGCAAAAATATCCCTCCAAGCCAAGTGGAAGGCAGCTGTAGCAAGTAATAGTATCCAGAGAACTCCAAGCAGAATGTAAAAAACATTTAATAATGTAGAGTAAGCGCTTTCATAACATCATTTAGTTCCTCAGATGCCCCCTAAGCCATATATGATCACATAAGTATCCCTAGTGTCTAATAGCCCTCCAAATCCCTATTAAGTATTATTAAAAAAATACATAACAGTAATTCCTGGTATCTAGTGCTTCCCTTGATCTCTGTGATGTCTAAGTAAGCAATAATGCTTAACAGGCTGTGTGTTAATGTGTAATTAACACCCTCCCAGGGATGTTATGAGGCCCAATGCCACAGGCAGAAAGGAAAGAACCTTGTGTGATACATCACACATCATTTTTCTGTAGAATAAAGTGATCTATTATAACAGGAGGAGGTACGTTAGGTAAGAGACAATGGACAGAATTAATTGTAGCTCTAATAAACAGGATAAGAAAATCACATTAGCAGTAAAATGAAAGCTAGAGAAGATTTTTTTAATTAATCTAATTTTCTAGTGTCATCAATGGCCAAAAAGAGATAAAAAATTTGTAATAGATCTAGCTAAGCAAAAGAAAGAGAAACATAAATAATACATGTTACTACATAAGGAACAGTAAAACAAAACATAAAAATTACCCTGTACTCATAGCTCTTTGAGAGAAAGTAAATAATAGTAAATTAATGGTCAAAGTGGACTCAGCAAACAGCAATTGATATTACTTATATTGCCATATAAGTCATTAAGTGAAATCTCAGTCACAAAAAACATACTTCCTACTTGTTATTCAATTAATGTAAGCAATATAACAGCTGTATTTAGTGATATATTCTCAACTGAAGTTAAAAATGGCACAGAAAGACTTCATTATTATAACATAATTCCATTTAGTGCAATGTACTTGGCTGAAATCAAATTTGTAAAAATGCACATAAAATATATTTTTTAATACTTACTTGTAAACCCCCCCCCACACACACACACATATATATATATATATATATATATATATATATATATATATATATATATATATAGATCAAATGGAGATGTAATCTTAAGCATCATCATATCAACAAAAATGTTATAGGAACACACACAGAACAGCAGACAAAAAATCAAATCAACCAGATTCATATGAATCACCACAAGCATTAATACATGACTAACAAATATATAAATATCCTCCTTGCCACTGTGCAAGTTCCTTTTACCTTTTTCATCTACTTTCTTGAGTCTGAATGTCAGTGCTTCCCATGTATATCATTGTTCAAAAAGACAAGAGAATATGAATAATTCTAAGGGCATACTACAAAAGAGTTGCCCTCAGTGTAAGTCTGCTCTGTTTCCGACAGCCCTGCTCTCACTGTAAGTGGGTCACTTACACTGAGATCCAGTCTTTTGGAATCAGACCCTATGTGTTATGATAAATGAAATAAACAAATATAATGAAAAAGATCTATTTGCTGTTTAAACCAATCGACTGCAATATAAAAAACAAGTGTACCATACGATTGATAATTATAGTAGTACAGATGTGGTAATACTAATTTTGAATGATACGTTTTTTAACTTACTAGAGCATCTTTCCAGTAGCAGTACTTATGAAACGTCACGATAGAGCCAAATTAGTTCATTCGTTACAAAAAAATCCAAAGGTAAAAAGTAAACATTATTTCTTGAATCTGAAGCTGATCATCCATCATAAACATGGCTGTCTTCTTCACACTTTGGAGAACATCTGTCTGGTCTATAAAATGAAAAAATCCTTAGTATTTAAGATACAAAAAGTTTAAAATCACATGCTTGAGGTTTCCTTACCTGATGATCAAATTAATTTAGACACACTGCTCTCTGTTCCTCTATTGTATAAGTTTCTTTGTTCACTGTAGGTCTGGTTTTGTAAACTTTTTAACAATAAAAATGGACAGGAATGTTCAGAGCCCCAAGTCATGTATAAAACAAATCATTAACAGCAAACATATTTATCCAGTGCTCACTTCTTCAGATGACAAAAATAGTTATACATAAACCACGTGTGAATGCAATTCAATTAAATAATCAACCAATAGCATCTTAAACATCGCTGACATGTCACTGGGTTTGTTTTCTATGGTTTTAAGTAGGTATTGCTACATTTAGGCTCTGAAAGGAATGGGTGACTGGGATAATGAAAGTATTTTTTCAGGAATGGGAAATCTACTTAGTTTTAAGCCTCTTCTAAAAAAGGAGGAATTGCAAACAGTATCTGACTAATGCCATTTAAGTTGCCATTTGTGAATTTTTAAATGAAAATCATTTATAACCTGCACAGCTTTTGACAATTTGAAGAAGTCCCTGTCAAATGAAACAAAATTTAATGGAAAGTTTATTCTGTCAAGTTATTTCACCATACTGAACTTGTATTTCATATACATTTGTTAGTATCTTATGCAACTATATTCCTTTTGATAACCTATAAAGTTTTATAAATCAGTCTTTGCTCAAGACACAAAAGTGTGTGTCTGTTTGCTTGATACCATAGGAGCAACAGTCTGGCTATGAAATGTATTGAATACTTACCCCTTGTATTCCATAATAGTCGATCACTGGTTGGTATTTTATGTCAATATAACTGTTTACTATATTACATAAAATGGTGCATTTCACCATGCAAACTAATCATTAATCTTTTTATTCTCCTAAGACAGGGGAAATTTATGGTTAGACATGAAACACTTGAGAGGTTGTTGTACTAGAACTAACATTATTTTAAAAGTTTCACAGAAATCAGTAATTACATGGAACCACTTCTAGTTCAGGCTTTTAAAATCCTCATAAAACTCACATCTCCTTTCATTTACATCACAGTGAGATATACTTTGAATCAATAATTGTCTAAAATAAGACTTTTGTTTGCTCTGGAATGAAGAGTTTATGGTTATGTACCTTAAGTGAAAAACAGAGGTAATGTTGATTCATGTAGACTTTATTCAGCAAATCTATACAATTCATGAAATGTTGCTGCTATTCATTTTTATTCTCATTTTTATTTTAGGTGTGATATAAGCAATTTCTTTATCAGAACATTGTTTTATACTTATAACTTCAAATTTGGAAATATTTTCTTTGGTAAGACAAACTGAAAATGCAACTTTATTCTCAAGGCAGAAATATCACTTTAACCCACAGAGGCAACAATCTCATGCTGTCAGATGAGTCATTTTTAAAAAACTTAAATCAGATAGAAAAAGTACATGTGAATTAATTATTGTGGCATTTAGTGCATTTATACCAAAATGGTTAAATTATTAAGTATAACAGAAACTGAATGTGGAGATGGAAATGTTTTTTGTTTTTTTCATTTTGGAGCCTGTAGAAATCAACCACCACTTAGTTCACTACACTAATATGGTTGTTTTAGTTTTCAGGAGACCATATCTGGTGGTAGCATTTCAATCCATATTAATGAAAGTATTCTGTTTAATGTTACTTTGCTTTAAATTATGAACACTTGGGAATGCCTTTGTATTCAAGCAAGAACATTTGCTAAAGTATAGGTTGCAATAAAAAGTCTATTAGGTTCCACAAGGTTCACTTGAATTTATGGTTAAATCAATTGTGGCCATGGATACTGCTACAATAATGCATTTTGGGGCATTTAATTTCAGTCCATCATTTTGGCACCAGTTATTAATCTCACATAAACTTTTCTGCATGATGGAGAAGTCATTTGGGGATTCAATGACTGCTCCTAGCTTGCAGTAATCTGGAAAGCTAGTCAATCAGATCACTTTGGTATTGGCTTTTACTTCAGAAAAGCAGATGTCAAACATGAGAATTCCATCACATAAACCTAGGGGACTGTACTGGTGACTCATTCCTATGTGGAGATAACTTCCCCAATGTTGATTATCTGTGTCCTTTCTGTGAGCCAGCTGGGAATCTAAAGGGTGGCATTAGGGTTTATTTCCAGTTTATTTAGCTTTTCTACTATGCCTGAATAGGGAATTGTATCACAAACGTTGGCCAGGTCAAGCTATGCAGAGTATATATTTTTGCATTCATCCTTTGCTTTGGTGACCTTTTCAAAACAATTTGCCAGGTTGAGTAAGCATGACCTCGCCTTGGCAAATCCAAACTGACAGAGGTTTGGTATTTGCGTTTCCCTGTATCCTGACTGATTAATTCCATGATAAGTTTTTCCATTACTTTGCATATTTTGCTGGTCTCTAATTGCCTGGGTCAGTGCAAGGTCTTCCCTTTTGTAGGAGAATGAATGTAGCTATTCTCTATTCACTTAGTACAAAACATGTATGAAGGTTGAGATTGAATAGTGTTGTTAGGGGAGTGGCTACATCATGCTTCATGCTATTTATGATAGATCTGTGGATATTATCAGGACCCAATGATACAGTATTTGTACTTTTAATATCATTTTTAGGACTTGGTCTTGTTTCATACTTGGAGATGCATCAGTTTTAGGTATATCTTGAGAGACAGATATAGTAGAGAGTGTTGTAAAGTTACGGCTAAATTTGCTAGACAGTAGGCTTTGCAATATTTTCAGCCACAGTATAGGTAACATCACTCACAATCAGATCAGTGCATTGCTGTATTATGCTTTTGAGATAATGAGCATAATTTAAAAATGTCTAGTAAATGCCTTTGGCTTGGGTATCTGTTTTAGCCTCAAGCTTGGCTTTGATGGATTTTATTAAGCTCCTGAACTGATTGCTTATTTTAGTGACAAGTACTCTAAAATTCACCAGGCCAATATACTACTTATTTAAACCATCCCCACCACCATCGTTTTCGTTTAGTCCCATACCCACAAGCACCATAAAGAAGCTGCTTCATAAACTCAAACCTTGCTCCTGTGCTCCTGACAACCTTCATGCTGAATTCCTAAAAATAACTGCTGATTCCATAGTGTACCCCATTAGTATACTAATCAATAGATTGATCCAAGAGTATTACATATCCAATATCTGGAAAAAAGCTTACATTCTGCCCTTGCACAAAGGTGGCAAAAATTCTGACATCTCAAACTTCCGGCCAATAACCATTCTCTCCCCCATCTCTAAAATACTTGAAAAATGTGTCCACACCCAACTAATCAACCACCTAACCAACACCCAACTACTCATCCATACCCAACATGGCTTTAGACCAGGCCATAGCACAAATACAGCCCTCATCTCCTTTTTGGATACAGTAAATCGAGCACGAGATTCAGGTCTGATCGCCTCTTCACTCTTCCTCAACATTTCAAAGGCATTTGGTACAATTTCTCACCTCATTTTAATCTCTAAACTTAATAACCTAGGTGTCTCACCCTCAATCCTAAATTGGTTCTCTAGCTACCTTTCTGACACATACCAATCAACCAAAATGCAGTAATCCTCTTCCACCTTATCTGCACTGCAAAAACACCTTCTGAGCTTCAACTACTAACCCAAAATGCCTTCACATCCACCGAAAAATGGATGTCAAATAATCACCTCACTCTCAACCCAAACAAGACCAAGCTGATTCTATTCACTCCCAAAAAAACAACAGCCCTGAACAGGGCTGAATTCTCTATCCTCCCAAAATAATACCTCCATAGAAGTTGTCCCCAGTACTAAATTGTTAGGAGTCGCTATTAGTGAAACCCTAACTTTTGAACCCCACATACTCAGTAACATCAAAAAGACACACCAGAAACTAGGTACCCTCTATAGACATAGCTATTACCTAAATAACAATGCCAAAGGAACACTAGACTCTGCCTCCCTACTTCCATCCTTCCTATATGGTGCCGCCATCCTCACTAATATACACTCTTCACTAAAAGGCAAACTTGATATATCCTACAATAAAATTGCTAGATTTGCCACAAATGCTAGATTCTCATCACATCACTATTCCTCACTGCAACAACTAAACTGGTTTGAACTTCCACTCTATGTTAACTACCTCCACTTAATTACTGCCCATAAAATAATATATAAACCAACAGCTTGTCCAGCTCTCTCCTCTATATTAACTCTGTACCATCCAAACAGACACCTTAGATCTGAAAACAAAATTCTACTTAAAGTCAATAAACCTCAATTTCCAGCTGGCCAAATGCTTTACTCCTTCACTACCTCCAAACTTTGGAATAACCTCTCAACCTCAATAACCTCCATCTCATACCCTGCTCTCTTTAGAAAATCCCTCAGACAACACCTCTCCAACTGCTGGTTATGCCCATGCCAAAAATAACTCTTCTTCTCTTCTCACTACTCCCCCTCTCTGGGGCTACAGGTATGCACTCTTAGCAGGTCTGCAGCCATACCTATGACTGTTACGACACTGCCTACACAGATTGAAATGCATGTAAATAATTGTATACAATGTTACTCTTTTTTTCTGCCTCCCCACCAGTAATGTCAATGGCATCTATATGACCAAAAGTACATGTTAAAATCATCGATGGACTACCATAAAACTGCAATAGAATTGCTAAAAAAATGTAAATAGTGCTACATTTTTGATATTTGTATGTTTTGATATTTGTATTTCTGTAATGTTACTTTTATGTGAAGCTTTTCTCCCTGGGGCGCCACCAAAAATGGGCTCACCTAGGCCAAGTGGACTTTCCTGGTAAACAAATGGAATAAATAAATAAATAAATAAATAAATTCTGGTAATTATTCTTCTTTCTTTTGGCCAAAGATCTTTTCTTTTATTATAAAGCTTGTTAATACTATGGTTTCACAATACTGGTTTGTTTCTGGAATTTGCCATGCACTTGTTCCTACAGGGTACATTTGCATATGTGCAACTGTTTATATGCTGGTATAGTGGGGTGGTTTACATTTCTTTGTATTTAGTGGAGTTAACTAGGCCTGATGAGGATTTGAAGCTTGCCGATATATCACTTAGGAGTAGGCAGTTTGTCATAAAGAAATTTCTAAAGGTACCTTGGATGGAAAGTATCTCTGGTTTCAGTTTTATTTCGAAGGAGACATCTTTATGAGCAGACCTAAGAGTGATGAAGATATGCAAGGGATGGCAAAAGATGCTTCCCTACTGGAAAGGACAAGATCTTATTCCCTCTAGTGGGTACTCTGCCTAATTGTTCCAGGGCATTTGTTTTGACAAAAGCTAGGAATTTTTGTGCTTGTGCACTAGTAGTGATATAGGTTTCCTGTCCCTAGTTGGATGGTTTAGATCACATAGTAAAATGGTATTTGGTTTAATACTGATTAATTCTAGCTTCTCTAGATAGCCATTCTGGCTTTCATGTGTCATAGAGGGAGTTCTATAGTTAGATAATATATGGTATGAGACATTCTTTATGGTTATTTGGATAAGAAGTGCTTGTGCATTGTGCTGCTTTACCAGCTTTGACGTCAGCCTATATTGGATGAAGACTGAGACAACTTCACCTTTTGTCCCCTCCTATTCAGTAGCTAGTCTAAACATAATATATATTTATTTAACAATATTTGCTGTCCCTGCCATTCTAATACTTCTTAGACCTCTGAAACCAAATTAGAATTGCACTGGGAATGAATGCTACATACAACTGAGTATATCCAGGTAAATAATGTACTCCAAATCACATAACTTGGAAATAACTTATATGTAGCATGTAGACCTATCAAGATGGATTTCAACAATGATCTCCCAACTGGGCACCTTCCATCAGTGGGGCAAACCCTTAATCTCTCCCAACCTTAAGACATCCTACCAACTACCCAGTGTTTTCTTTTTATACTTCAATTTTTAAATCATCAAAGATAAATTAACAGCCACTAGATTGCTATGTACTGTTGAAGGAGAAAAGGCATCTGGTAATAATTAGCCAAATAATGCAACATTATATGAAAAGACAAATATGTCTCTTCCTGAAGAAGACAGGTGCCTGGTTTTGGAATTCCTGGGCCAGCAATTCAGTTCAAGGAAGGCATACAATTCTACATAAAAACACTTTATACAATTTCATAGTGCCCTTAAGGTTACTTACAATATGGATCTCAAAAATTGTATCTGCAGTTGTTTAATTATAGAAACCCAGTTCCATTGCAGTGATTGCCCTTCCTGCATTCTAGGGTACAATGCCTATCATGCATTCAGATCAATCAGAAACTGTGGGGTTGTAGATGTATTCATGTATGATTCTATTGTTTCTCACAAGATGTTACTGATAATACAAATCTTGGATTATTAAAATCCTAGTTACACTTTGTAAAATTAATTACCACATTAAGTCCAATTATCCTCATCTATGATATCTTTTGAGCTTGCAGAATGCCTTAACCAGACAGAAAAGTTAACAGTTAAACCAAATACCCTTTTATCAGTAACTTCAACTATTCACACATAAACTGGCAAATATTTACTTTTTAACAAGTATGCCCAGAGATTTTTGAACATGGTAAATGCCACAGTCCTTGACCAAATTCTCCCCCTACTCACCAGTTGTGTTAATCTTCTTGATCCTTTCCTCACAAACATTTCTCCCAATTGAACCAGCCCACTTATTACCCCACACGCTAGTCAAATTTGATCACATTGCAGTTATTGTCTATAAGAAAGCTTGTTCTTTGCCACCCTTGATTATTTGTCTGTAATTATAGATTGCTCCAAGATTAGTCGTTTATTATTTACTGATCTTACTGACAATCACAAATGGTATAGCTCAGGGCAGAGGTAAGATGACCAACTGTAAGCAGCAGCGTTTCAGAGCCCTACAGTTTTTTGTTTTAATTAAAGACTCTCTCTCTCTCTCTCTCTCTCTCTCTCTATATATATATATATATATATATATTTAACACTATGTTTTATATTCTAACTAATTACAAAAATAAATGATAAATAAATAATACAGGAACATTTTAGAAATCTTACAGTCAAACTTACCTCAAGAAACCTCCTGAGAACAAATTGACATGAATACTTTGAAATATTCTCTCTCAGATGCTTCTTTGAAGAAAAACTTGGAAATCATAATGACTTTTCATAAGAATGATCTATGAAGATGGATGGACTCCCTGAAAATCTAGAACATTTAATAGAAAAAAATGTTCTAATCAAATAAATATATTAAAGAAATTTTATGCCGTCGACAGCTGAAACTGTCTAACATGAAACCACTTTAACTGATGTAGATAGCAGAATTAAAGAAGTATAATTCCACACTGAATTTCTATTCAAAGAGAATACTTATTTAGAAAATAAAATTGATGACATTGACAGCAGAGACAGAAGAGGTAATATTAGGATCTTTGGCCTGCCAGAGAAATCAGAAGGAGAAGGTATGATAAACATTTTATCCTCATGGATCCTAAAGTTGTTAAACTTACAGGAGTCTTTTTTATCTCATTGAAAGAGCCTATCTCTCTCTTGGGAGACCATCTCTGCTGATTCCAAGATCCATTGGAATAAAATTTCTATCATTCCTTAACAAGGAACTTTTTCCAAAGTCTGGTTAGGCAAAAGCTTTTCTAAAGTTTGATCAGTATAACATTAAGTTTGACAATGACTACTCTTCAAAAATTATTGAGAAACTATGAAAGGCTGGCCACTTATTAATTTGCTGAAATAAACTAGCACATAAGCCCTAATCATATATCCAGCAAGAATAAGAATCCAGCATCAGAAGCCATGACGTATATAAAGAATGACAACATTATCACTATAATATAAAACATGAACTTGTCTTCCCCTAATCTAAAGAGATCTAATGAAAACTCTCCTCAGATTCAAAGAAAAAGAAAAGAGAAACAGACAAATTCTCTGTTACAACACAACTCTCCAAATAATTATAATTTAAATAATTTTACACTCATCTTACAGAAAAGAGAAATGGAAACTCTAAGATATTATCTATTAATTGTAGTATTAAAATGTTATTGGCAATGCAAAATCAAATTTGGAATTTTAGAATCCTTTCATACAATTATTTACATGACTGACAACTGAATGTTTGGAAGAACATCCTTATTTGCTTATTTCTTGCCATTATTGGAAATGAATGTTGCTAGCTATAAACTCATAATATGATTAACTATAAATTATAGTTTTAACTTTTAGATATTAGTTATTGGAATAGAACAGAATTTAGTTTGATATACTGTTCTATATTTAAACACATTAGTGTGTGCTGACATTGGTGGGTTTACAGGGAAAATGGCAGTTCTATCAACTTCATCAACAGTTAATTTTCTTTTAAACATCTTTTTTTTTCTTTTTTCTACTAGGTATTTTATTTCCTGCCTCAAGGTGTGTGCAAAATAGTGAACCTCTTACAACCATACAAGTTCTGCTTCAACGTTAAGTATCTTTACCTAATTCTATCAATAAATATCAGTTGAAATACAATAACTTTTTAGTATGAAACTATCCTCATAATTTTGTTGAATATTTAAATGATGTTATAATCCAGATCGATCTTGAGCTGTCATGTAACTAATAATAGATATAAAACTTTAGAAATAATACCGTTTTGTTTTTTTCTTTTTTTTCCACTGTAGATCTCATTGAATTTCAGTCATACTGGTGCTCAGTAGACTGAGTCTGTTCTTGCACATTTTTTCCTTGAGTGTTTTCCTGGGGTTGTCTCTATTTTATCGATGAAAATTATGTTGCTGTTGCTGGTGGCATTTCTACTTGACTCATTGAGGGAGGCTGGTGTTCTTCTTATTTTGTTTTTTATGTTTGATATTCGTTTGATAGTTAAATGATACATTCCTTGATGATAGTTTGTGGATGGAGTGTTTTGCTTGACTGAAAGAGAATGGATGAGGGGAATGCAGGGAGCAGCTGCTTCTGATGAGCAAAGGGCATGAAAATAATTTTGTTTCTTTTAAAGAGACATGAGTTGTTCTGGAGCTTCTGTGGTTTTCTTGGTGAGTTTTGTGTATTTTTTTCTTTTTGGGGGTTATATTAGTGGGTTGAGTGTCTTTATTCCATTTTCAGTCTAATGGCAACACTCAAACACAGCTGTGAACAGTAACAGATGAGTTTTAGAAAGAAACACTCCAGTTTTTGATTTATGTACAGACATCTAAAATGCTAGATTAAAAAAAACTGTTGCTTTCTAAGATGATTTCTGTTTCCCCTTTGAACATTAATAAAAATGGCTTGCAGTTTATTGTCTGATGATTTTGAATATTGGCAAGTAGTTTCTTATGGAAGAGTGACTTGAGATAGATTTGAATTTAATTAACTCTTTGTCTTTTATTCCTTGATGGTTTCTCACTCTATAGCTTTCACAGTTGCTCAGACGTTTAGCTTCTGATCCTCTATCCATCATTAGTCTGTTAATCTATCCTCTTGTCAGGTTGGCTGTAGCAAACTGGTTCTATTTATTTAAGAAAGTTGTCAAAGGGATTACAAAAGGACATTTGCAAATCAGAAATTAAATATTTAGTTCATATAGATAACTTTAAAAATGACACCTCTCATGATTTAAATGGAATACCATTGAAAAAACATTACTTATGAGGAAATAACAGAAATAAATGACATCCTTAAAGTCAAATGTATCTCTAGGAGTTGATGGTATAATTCCAGTAGTTTTTATAAATGCTACCTCAACAAATAATCTATCCTCTGAATACTGTTCTTATTGATGTACAAAAAAATAGAAATTAGTCCTCCCTCTTGGAAATATTCATGTATATGTCCAATATTAAAAGAAGGCAATAATCCCCAGTTATGCTCATCATATAGATCCCTGTCTCCAACAAATGTATACTAGAAATTGTTATGCCTATTTTTGTAGATCAACTAAAATAATTTACACCCAAAATAATTAATTATGATCAAGCTGGTTTTATACATAAAAGACAAGCCCAAGATGATATAAAGAGAGTTTAAACATTAATTGAATACCTAAATTATAATGAACACGAAACAATTTTATATGTATTGACGTAGACAAATGAATTTGCTTCTTTTAAATGTGTTAATCTGTTCAAAATTCAAGAATTATATGGTTTCCAAATAAATTTATATCTATACTGGTAAATATTTATAAGTAAAATAAAACATATGTCAAGCTAGTTCAATTTTCTTCAGAGACAATTGAAATTAAAAGAGGAACAAAGCAAGGTTGTTCTATTTTACTCATTCTATTTGCGTTAGCAATTGAAATCTTAACAATTTTGTTCAGAAATAAAAATACAGTAAAAGGCATTGCTATAAATGATACCTATAATTTGAAAATAATGCTTTTTGCAATTGATATAATATTAGCAATTCCAAAGTTGGAGGAATTGTTAGAAGGATTAAATATAACTATATAAAACTGAACAACTCTAAGTTTTTTGCATTAATATATAAAAATCTAAACAGTTAATTATAATTAAAAACTTAACTCTAGTAAAATGTATTACAATATTATTGGAGAAGAATCTGAAACTATTATATCTAGGAGTAACTATATCAAAATGTCTTGAAGACACAAGAGATAATAATTATCAAAATGTCTTGCAGGATTTATCACTATTAACTACTTAATGGAACTCATTAACATTATCATTTGAAGATAGACTTCAATTAAAATGATGATCTTATATACTAAGATATTTTACATACTCCAAGATCTAATAATTCCTCCAAACAAATGGTCTAAAAAAATAATAAACTTCTATTAAAATTTATCTGATACCCCCCCCAAAAAAAAAAAATAAACTACAATAGATCTAGGGACAAACATTAGATTTTGTAATTTATGAGTTATTAATTTTCCAGATTTTGAGATATATGCAAAAGCAGTAACTTTCAAAGCAATAATAAACTAGATAGATGTATTATATTCTGCTAATTGCTAGTCATGTACCTCACAAAAGCATCTAAAGCACCTTGAGAGATTTTGATGTTTCCTCATCAGTAAGATCTCAAATATCAGTACAGTTAATATAATAGAAAATAATCTATAACTCTAATCAGTGTCATATAGACTCCTGAAGGGTTATCTCTGTTTGGCTTTTCGTGTTATGAATGTTCCAGCATTCTGTGAAATTCTTCACTTAAATGGAACAAGAAGTAAAGTAAACAACTCTTCTAGAGTCTTAAGCCTACACTATCACCAAAACAAGGCCAGATGATGTGACAGATACCTAACCCAAACTATACCCCATTTCTACAACATACTGCTGTTACCTATTAGGTAGAGTAGATTAGTTATCACAAATTTTCACCAGGAATATGGGGAGAATGTCTAATTAATGAGGGGCACCTCTAGTTTCCCAAAGTACTGCATGGTGTGGCTAAGCTTTTTGATGATCTGTATTGGTGGTAAGCTTATTAAGGGTTGGGAGGGTGGCCTAATGGTTAAGGTATTTGCCTTACAAACACAAGGTGCAGTGTTTGAATCTCACAAGGGATAATTAGCTAGGCTTAAAATGGCTCGCAACGGCAGTTAGCTTAGTACTAATCTATGAACTATGAACTATGAACTATGAACCCTTGAATCTATAAGTGTGGTTAGTCCATGCCTTCTATGAACATGCTTTATTTCCCTGACCTATTATTTGATTTACATAGAGTTTTGATTATCTACTTTTCTCTATTAATTCTAGATCATTCTTCTTCTTCTTTTGTCTAACTTCTTGTATTTAAATAATATAGATATAAATCACCCAGGTGAATACTTTTTTTTAAATTTACATGAAGAAGGCCATTAATTTCTAACATTTCTTCTATCATCTTACTTAATTCTAGTTTATACAGTCAGTCTGTTGAACATAGACGCAAGTTTTATCAAATTAATATTCAGTCAGCCTTTTATATCATGTAAGAAATGTGTTGAAGAAAAAACTAAAAAATGACAGAAAATGAGGCAATATATTTGAAGTGAGTTTGTATGCTCTTTGCTTATTTAAGGAGATGCCATTTTCATCAATATGGACCACTTATGATGAGTAAAAGGAAGTCTCCAGCATCATTACACTGTTCTTTTAGCACCTTACCTATGGATTATTACTTGCCTCAGTATCAAATGCCATTACCAGAACATCAGATACTAGGATAGCACATGTTTCATGTATTTTAATATAGCAATCATAGAAACTATGATTGTAATATCAAAAGAAGGTAATCTTTACACCTTGGAGGAGTTTAGCAATAAATACTCTATTCATTCAATTGATATACTAATACAATATTTATCCTAAGCTTAAACAATTATCATTGAAAATAATCAAAATAAAATGGCAAGCTATTCAATAACAATTAATTTCCCTTTTATACCTTCCACATAGTTTCAGAACATTAATGATTTTATTGTTTCTTTATTCAATGCACATATGATGAAAGCAGGCATGGTTTAAAAAATGGTATGCATATTTTTTCTCTTTAGGAGAATTTGAAGTTGGTATTTACTAGGGATCAGATATTGCTTTCTAAGGATGTTATTAATATAATGTACTGTCCATTTCAATAATCCAGCCATTAGAAATAAAGCAACAACCGCTAAATAAATAAATTAGAAATAAAGTCATTCAGTATGTAAGGGGCTTGTACATGGAGGTGGGGTGTTCTTTGACTTGGACAAAGAACTACATGAATGTAAGAAGTTTTGGGGAAGGGTGTGAATGTCATGGTGTAAAGAAAAGGAGCTCTATTTATGATTCAAGAGACTGAGGTTCAATTTCTAGCCCTGGTATGAAGAAACCAATAAGGGTAAGAATGGTAATGAAGGAGTAATATCATTTGCCTCCCTTTGTGAGAAATGATGGGGATTTTGTTGATATGAGTTTGGAAACTGTTTAGCTCACACCAGGGTGAGGAAGGTGAGGCTACTGAGGAATTAATGTGAACCTATAGAAGCAAAGTTTGGCCTTGTAGTTCCCCACTGTAACTCCTTAAAGGTGGGGGCTCAAGTTAGACACATCACCATGGAGATTGCAACATTTACTTTATAGGCCTAAAGCCCAAGATCAAGTCTGAAACCAACACAGGGTAGTAAGACTAAAATTCTACCTGATTATGATATGCAGGTGAATAAAGTCCCTCCACCCATCAATTGTAATGCATTCTAACTCTGACCTTAACTCATACCCAAAACTTACACTATACCTTAGGAGAAAAAATATATAACACTATAACTATTCAGGCAAAGTATGTCTAAATCTAGTGTTAAGGTTTGGTAAGCAAATCACAAAAAAAATGTTTTCCCTCTGCCAATTTTTTTCTCTTTAATGTTGCAAAGTTTTCATTGTCTTGATTTACAAAATGCCAGCATCAATCAACAACTGTGTGTTAAAGCCTGTGCATTATGTTGACTCAACATTTACATCAATTGATAGATAGTTATGTTGATATACACACACACACACACACACACACACACATATATATATATATATATATATATATATATATATATATATATACAGAGAGAGAGAGAGATGGATATATATATATTCATCTAACTGTGTAGCTATCTATAGATAAATAGATATAAATTTATTAACTAAGTAACTGGCTATGAGGGAGACAATGATTTTGAGATGTTTATCTTAGATTATGCCTCTTGGAAATTTTGAGTCAACTGAATTGAATTCTACACATTTTGCTTTTCACAAAAAAGAACTATAAAAGATGCTTACTGCTATTTTACATCATTTGAATATTTCATAACTGATGCAGACAGAATATCATTGAACACTTTCTCACATATTTTTCAGATTATTAAGTGTTATATAAATTATCATTTGCAAGGCATTACCATATTTGTTCCCTGCACATCTGTCAATGTGATTCCATCTGTTCATTAATTTGGATTGTCATTTATGACTCTTATTCTAACCATGGTTTACAATGTTCAGCGATTAATAAACTTTTTAGTTTTTATTTGCCAAAATGCATTTTAAGTGAATGATGTATATGGCATGTAATTATATGTTTCATTGTGAGGATTCATGCTGCTTTTCTGGGAGCTGTAATTGTGGCTATTAGAAAGGTGAAACTGAAAATGCAAATATATAATATAAAAATCAAGTTTTAGGTTGCAGTATCACAGAATATCCCTCCAACTCCGAGGTACTGCAATCTACAGTCCCTGATGACAAGGGTCTGAAATGCTTTACTGCTGTTAGATTTTGAGATCTGATGTATTCTTTTGATATTATTTATTGTTCAAAGTTGCAGGACTCAGAATTATGTGCCTTGCACTTCTGATAAAGAGCTCTTATTACAGGTATGTTCCATGTTTAAAATGCCTAATAAAAAAAAGACTCAATAGTTTTAGCTATCAACCAGCATGTTGTGTGAACAGTAGATGTAAATGTCCCTCTCACTTTGTTTGCACCTTAAAAGTGTCTCTATCTTCTTGGTAAAAAAAAAAGAAATCAGTAAGACAGGTAAAGAGATAAGACAGTCATGAGCTCCAATACTTTCAATTTGAAATACTTTTGAAGTATTAAGTTAAGACTTCATAAACAATGATACAGAAAGTCTTAATATTGTCAAAAACATTTTTCCTGCTGCTTATTAAACATGGTGAAAAATTTACTGAGGAATGCAAGGATACTATCTTATATGAATTACTTTTATATTCAAACGCTCAAGCTGTTTCCTGTCATTAAGCCATTTCACCAACTTTTTGGCATACTTGTAGAGAACTATGAAGAAATATTATCTTAACATGACTTCACATGCAAACCATATCAAAAGGAAAATATACTTTTCTAGGTAACATCTTTCCAGTTAGAGAGCTAGCCCCAAGAAGAGCTGGCAAGTGGAGAGATAAAAACAATGAGACCGCCCCTTTCGGCCTCTCTCAAGGCAGTCAAACAATCAGAGTTTTGTCATCTAGCTGAGAACATACTGTTTTAGGTTCTACATTGTGTAAGCCTGCCTCAAATATCTGAAAATTACGATTCTCAGGGTAATAGGTCCCTAGCATGTTTACATGTTATTCTTTATTGCACTTAAATTTACAGGAAACATGGCACATGTTTATGTGACAGAAGCATAATCAAATGTGAGAAATTACTTAAGCAATATAGATAAGAATACAGAAAAGTCATGCTTGATTTTAGAATTTCAGGCAAATTATTTTGTGACATACTGCAAATTATTACTATATGTGAAAACCCATGTGGTTTAATATCTAGCAATAGTCAATGAGACTTGCATAACCTATTAACACAACCATAATAAAAGATACTAGAACAAAATGCAATATTTAGTTGGACTCTAATTCTTGATTTGAATTATGAGTCAGCTTATTCAATAGTTTTTACATAGGCTAGTAACCAAACTCACCCAAAGATGTTTTTTTTCACTGACATAATTTGAGAAAGTACTCTCTTTATATACCAATATGAATTTCTTCTCTGAACTTACTAACGTTGTAATAAACAAATTATTTCTTTAACATCAGTAATTATGCTCTCTGGTATTACAGTTGTCTAAGCTGGTAGATGAATGATTTGAATCAGTAACAGTCAGTGGATTAAATACAGAATGTAAAGGAGTTATTTGGATTTAATTTGGCTAACTGTTGAAAACTGTCACAGTTATAAGCATTTATTTATCTCTCTCAATGCAGTTTCCATTACTGAATCCAAATCATTACTTTAACTTTTCCTTCACAGCACATTATGCAATCGGTATGCCTCTGATTAAAGATAGTACTGGGAAAAGATCCAATTCTGGCAAAGATGTGCCCAATGCAGTTTGTCTAAAAAAGCTGCTAGTGAAGAAATATCCTCCTCACTTTGTGTATTCATTTCAATGTGTTGGCAAAATGCCTGTAAGCAGTTTTGTTGCATCTCATGCACTGTGCAGTGTATAACTTTGCCCAGACCAGTGTTCGCACTATTGGTAGTGTTATATTTATTTACTTATGCATGCATGTATGCAAGCATGTATGCATTTGAAGGTCTAAAACTGCACACTTTACAGTTATAAATAGAAAAAAGAACAATAAAAAAATACTTGCTAGTCAAATAAATAGCTAATTTAAAAAATAAGGTTAAAGTATAATAAATATGTAATAAATAATTTAATGCAACTGATAATACTAAGAACTAATTCTCTGAACAGATTTGAACAAACTTTTCTGAAAACATTGCACTTAACAGATCTTTAGAAGGAGGCTTGAATGTTGTACCCATATCAGAAAAAAAAAGAAACAGTTGGTTCAACAGGGCCAGAGTTAAACAAAGACATAGCTGTTTACCTGAAGTGTTCACACAATCATGGGAACAAATAATTGCTGTTGTCCTGTCAATGTAATATGGCAGAATGTGCTCTTTAATACAGAGAGGAGCAAGACTGTGCAGGGATCAGGAGATTAGCAATAGGAACTTAAAGAGAAATCTAGCCGCAGCAAGCAATCAGTGGAGTTTTACCAGCCAAGGGATAATAATTCCAGAATAGGAAACACAAATGAGCCTTGCTGTAAAATTCTCACCAACTACACTCAGGACATGTTAGTCTCAAGACAATATTAGTACATGTATCACCTTCACTAAGTGCATTGATATTGTGCAGTGCTTTCCCAACACAGTATTTTTAGATGGACATAATATAAATGCCAGCACATTGTCTGGAATCATGCCAAGATCATGCATGTGTGTGATAAATTCCAGTCCATCATTCCCATAACAAAATAAGGATTGAAAGGAAAGGAATCCAGGATAAATGGATGGTGGTATGGATAATTTCACCCTCTGTCTTTGCTGGGTTCAGTTTCTGCTGACAAAATGCCATCCACTTATGGATAGCATACAAGCTGTTTTCTAAAACAGTAACATCAGACTTATGCTACTAAGGAATGAAATTTATGTGACAATGGTGACAAACAAATCTACCTTGAATTCCTCATAACCATCAGTAGATCCATTGTTGGATCTTGCCTGACTTCAAAAGTCAGCACAGAACTGCTTAAATTGTCATTATTCAAAATCACTCACTGATTATAGCTTACTTGTTAAAATTTAAACCAGCTGAGTACTGCAGAAGCACATAGGATATATAGGAAGACCAAAATTAAATGTAACTATTGATCCATCACTTTAAGAAAGGCGCCAACTAGCTTTGTACGGGTAGTCTCATTTATAACCAGTGTAACAGATATGGAGAAGGTCATAAGATGTTAAATACAATTTCTGCTGTACAAAATCACATTATCAATATTCTTTCTTGAGAGAGGAAGATTATAGGTAGGGTATTCATTTTCAAGATTTGGGCACCAATGAATGTATTTGTTTGAGAGTGGGGATAATTAAGCAATTAGCAACAGAGATTTATTTTATTTTATTTTACTTTATTTTTGTTCAGTACATTTTCCCACTGGATACAGTCAAAATCCTCCTTTCACCAGAGGTCTGGGGAAAAGATTACCAACATATTACAAACAGTTTTAAAGAGACATTTAGTAATTGCATGAACAGATATTATGTAATATGCATTAATAAGTATACATACATTTGCTAATTTGATTACCCTCATAAGAAATAAAGGCAACTATTAAGTATAAAAATACTTGTGCATTTGGTAGATGTTGTAGATGTTGAGCATTGAACATCTGAAGAGAAGTATTAGTAGCTTGTCAAATAGATAATAGATCTTGTGATTAGTGCTAAGAAAATCAAAACAAATGGAAATGAGGGAAGGAACTTGGTAGGGCAGAAAATAATGGATATTAAGCAGATTCAGAAACAATTATATATAGCTATCATAAAGTTTAAATTAGGAATACAGAGGTGGGGGCAAATAGTGTCACATAAACTATGTATATGATTTGTAAATGCTAGTAATCATATTCATGTTTTGAAAGATTCTGAGTGAAGAGAAATGTCTAAGAATAAAGCAAGCTGAAGATTACAGTGGCATTTATACTGCAGATATATGAGAGCAGATCCAGCAATTTGATAAAAAACATTTTCTTAGATTTAAATGAGTTTATAGTATGAATGGGTTTCACTTGTAGTGGGATATTGTTCCATAGTTTAGCTATACTATTGAATATAGAGAGTCACCTGCTGTATTCAATGATTTGGTTATAGTGATAAGTGTTTGTTATTAAGATATAGATGCAGCTACAGTGGTACAAATGCATTGACCAGACAATTTTCTATGACAAATGAAATATTAGTCAAGTAAGGCAATCCATAACTCTCATAGTAGATGTCCTTTGGATCACCTAATCGTTGGAGATTATATGTACTTCACATGTGTGACCTACAATTATATTTATTTAATGCCTTGAGAAGTGTCCGTTCACCAGTACAATGAGATAATTATGCTGCTTACAGTGATCAGAGAGAGGGCTCTTATTCCACTTTCTCTGTATTTTTTTGCCATTTCCAAACCAAATGCTCCTTAAAGATACTATGGGAACACTTGTCAGAAGGTCAAAAGAATGGAGTTTGAGAAGATGTTCTTTAGAATGAGACAACTTCATGCTGTTGAATAACATTATGACCTATCAGTAAGGTAAATTATGTAGAAAAGGACATAATTCTAAAAACTCTTTGGGGTCATAGGGAAATACTACACTTATAGATGCAGACTCATCAAGGTTCTTAGACATATCTTTCTTGAAGAGGTAAGGGTAGACTTCTGTTTTTGCCCAGAAGATCATTAAAATTAATACCAATCATAAAATTACAGTTATGCATCCAGGAAATGAGACTGGCTTAGAAAGAAGAAAGAGAGATATTATATCAATGTGAGGAAGGAGTCTTCTCCAATGTTGGGGAGTGTAATGGGTAAGAAACTTATCACAATATCAGATGTTGTGATGTTTCAGTATTTTGGCCATGTGTTTCTTAGATGGTTGTCTTGTGGATGTGGAAATGGTCAAAATGCACGAGTCTTTTTTAATACAATATTCTAAGTATAGGCCACCTCTCAAAAGACTGCATTTATCAAAATACAGTGCAGAAGAATGTAAATCTATTGTGATAGAGTATGATGCTTTAGCTACAGATCTTTATGGTTAGAAATATTTGAAACCTTTCAAGTTACACATGTTGCTTACAGAGAGATACTGTTCAAAAAGAAAATGTTAATAGATGATGGGGCTAATTCCCCAAAAGATTACCTGTGCAAGACCTAAGAACTTCATAATCAATATAAGGGTTCATAGCCTGGAGTAATATGAAATTCAATCTAGGCTAAATGCAGTACATATTCTCTTTCAGCTCTTTTCTCCCTTAACGACATTCTTTATCCCATTAAGAACCATCTTCCTCCCATCAAAAATAAGAAAATATGGCATGCATTCACCATGGATTAAAAACAATATCAAAAAACGTATTAAATTTAGATAGAACTCCTGGTCTGACTGGAAATCACAGCTTTCTAAGCCTAAATAACACAATGCATATCCTAAATTGAACAAGGAGAAAAGATTAGTGATTAATAAGGCCAAAGCTGAGAGTAGCAGGAAAATCAATTGGACTGCACTAGGGCATTCAAAGAAATTCTGGGATGCTCTGAAATCACTGTCTACTTTGAGCCCCTTCTCAAGTCTTACAGTGCAAATTGCAGGCCAACATCAACCCCAACAGGGCTAACATTATGGTCTTAACTACAGCAAGGACAGTTACTACTAGTCCCCTCTAACTACCATCTCTAATGTCAGACCATAAAGGGAGTACCATTCCTAATGTCATCAAACAGAAATTCCAAGATCTGACATTCTACCCTTACCTCTCATTTACAGTACACAAAGACTGAGAACTTCTAAAGTCCTAACCCAGCAAAAACATTGCAACAAATTCAGCCATCTTCTGTTACCTACTGCCAGATTTTCTATATCTAAAAATATTCTTTTATCCAAAAAATTATGCTCTCCCTTTTTCTGGTGCTGAAATCAGCTAGTAACACCAGTAGAATTCACGTGGCAGAAAATAATATGTGTAGATTTATGCTTTTTGCAGTCCCTTGTACACACCATTGTAAGCTGCTTGAAAACACAAATTACTTGTCAATGACTAACAAGATAACATGATCCTAAGTAACCTTATCTTCCAGCGGCTAAAACAAGGTTACATAGTATAAAATATAGCAGCTATGATCTGAGAAGCTTCTAGGTTCGTGGTTTTAGTCTGATCTGCCCAGTATTTAAAAATGTTAGAGAAAAAGCCTTCTCTCAACTGAGATTTTATACTCTGAACCATTTGCTTCCTAAAGCTTAAAATCAAGACACCGGTAAACAATTTAAGAATCCACTAAAATTCTACCTTCAGTCAGAATCTCAGTGCAACTGTTTCCATGACCATGGTTAATCTCCTTTATCATGG
Organism: Protopterus annectens; assembly: GCF_019279795.1. NCBI lineage: Eukaryota > Metazoa > Chordata > Ceratodontiformes > Protopteridae > Protopterus > Protopterus annectens. The sequence continues at coordinate 1,367,167,043 of NC_056739.1, forward strand.
CATGAGCATACAACACTGTGGCCTGGAGTGAGGAAACACAATGGTATGATGTTAAAGACCTAAATATTAAATACATGCATTATTTCTGTTTTGTAATAAATAATATCATATATATGTTATTATTACAGAAATCACAACATAATTCAATTAATGAAATTCAAGAATATCAACGTTGTTTATGTCTACTGCACAATATAGAAAATAGCTCTTTCCTTTTAATTAGTTTCTCAAGTTCCCTTAGTTAAAACTTCTTGTCTTATGAGCAGAACATCTGCAACTGTAAGTGCCTGTTAGGTTGTGCATAAAATACATACTTGTGAATTTATGCATGTGGTTTTAGAATTGTTTTCATCAGAACACATTTTAAGCTTACATAATTGATGCTTGGCAGAAACATGACATTCAGTATGACATGCCATTAAAATTCTGTACATAAAAAAATCTATATATATTCATGCCTGGTTTCTGCAGGAATGTTGAACAAAGTTTTTTTTTAATTGTTTTTTTTTTAAGATTTTTGAAGAGTTGGGATTCAAGAGTTTATGAAGAGCTGCTGAATACAGATGATAAGAAATAACTTATCTAATGCTCAGAATAAACATGCATGCAGAAGTTTAACAAAAAAAATAAGTATATCACAAGTTGGACTTAACTGTGTAACATAGTGTCTGAAATGCAAAATATTAGCCAGCAAAAGTATTTGTCCAGGTCACCTTCAAGAAACACATTACACCGAATGACATTTGATGACCTTTATTAAATTTCCATAAACATAAATGTTAATCAATATTCATTCATTTCAACCAAACATGATACAGGTAAAACAACATCCATGTAAAATTATCTTAGGACAGGACAGAGTAAACCTGCTCATCTTGATCAGTAAGCAGCATCCATACCTCCACTCACTTACTTATGAAGCAGCGTATCTGCTCACTTTCATTACCCTGTATTGCATTATACCATCAATCCAATAAGCAGCTTCACCTGCTTGCTTATATACTTATCAAGCAGCATAACCATTCACTTTCATTACCATTTACTGCATTATACCATCAACCAAATAAGCAGCTTCCTCCGCTCACTTATGTACTCAAGCAGCATAACCGCTCACTTTCCTTTTCAAACTTATTGAATTGACCATCCAGCACCAGAGGGGGAACAGACAAAGGTAAGCCTGCCCCTCTTCTCCGCCCTGTCCAGACTAAACATAACCATATCCCCACTAATAAAAGAGAGAGGGAGAGTAGTAATTTCTCTCCAAAATGTGACTCCTATTACAGTTATCCTTGCCTAACATCCTTTAAGTCCTTCCCTACCCCTACCTCACTTCAATCCCAAACCTCATCCATTCCTATTTAACCCTATCCCCCCCATCCTCCCAAATCATACTACTCTAACAAACCCCCCCACCTTGAAGATGTCCCTGGACAAAATGGTCTGTTCCAAACCTCATTTGTCCAGATCCCCTTCAAGAAACACATTACACCGAATGACATTTGATGATCTTTATTAAATTTCCATAAACATAAATGTAACCGCTCACTTTCATTACCCTGTATTGCATTATACCATCAATTCAATAAGCAGCTTCACCTGCTTACTTATATACTCATCAAGCAGCGTAACCACTCACTTTCATTACCAGTTATTGCATTATACCATCAACCAAATAAGCAGCTTCTTCCGCTTACTTATGTACTCAAGCAGCGCAACCGCTCACTTTCCTTTTCAAACTTATTGATTTGACCATCTAGCACCAGAGGGGGAACAGAAGAGGGCAAGTCTGCCCCTCTTCTCTGCCCACCAGCCTAACCAGGCTTTCCCCCTCTCTATGGCACCCTTCCAATAAACTAAATACCATTACGACATCTGGCCAAACATCATTCAGTGTACCCCTTCCCCACTAACTAAGGTAGGTAGATTTAACTCCTAAAACCCATCACATAATAAAATTAACACTTACCGAAACAGCTGAAAACAAAATACTGACCCTTCAACTATGCTAAGATAACCTAGCATCACACTGCACATGAGCTAAATAATCCTCACTCCATGACCAATGGCAGCTCCACAATGACTTCAAGGGCATTATAAAAACCAAGCAGAGTTAATTACATGCCATCATGCCACATTGCAACCCCATTAACCACCCAATCCAGTAATAACCAAATGAGCTCTCCTTAATGCCAGAGCAATAACAATTCTAATGTCTCCCCCTTCATTACCAACCAAAATAGTATCATTAAACTCCCATTGTCTAGCAATACCACCATCACACTATCTCTTATAGGCAATAAAACAGCTCAATAGCCATCATGGCATTCTAGCAACTCAGCAAAACAAGCCATACTATTTTGTTATTAAACCCAATTGCATACCATCATAGCAATGAGATCTCTTTAATTCAGGTGCAATATCAATCCAGACATTAAACCAACTAGCCTTAATAACATGAAATGATTAAACAACCATCATGGCATTGTTAGCAGTCCAACCACCATCAGCCCTGTAAGTTCCACATTGGCAACTGGAAACAAACCATGATCCCCCAACAATGAACCTCCTACACCAGCTAACACAAACACCAAAAGTAAAATAAATAGTTCATGTCCCCTCAATCATCCTCCCTCACACAAGCCACTGACTCAACCCTCCAGCTTATAAACCTTATCACATACATAGCCAAAGTGACGAACAGGTCAAATGACTGAAAGTAAACCCTTAATCCCTCCCTGATGTTAACCCAATGCCCCTACAACCAGACCGGGGTGATTGCCAACTAATCTTAACAGCAGTCCTATCATAGACCAAGAAACTTCCTCTCATTCCCCCAACTATCCAATACAAGAGTAGCACCTAAGAACCATGCTTGCCCTGGCTGGCCCTCACCTTTCTGTAATGACTAACAATAGCCATAACAAATGCCACAAATACACCCCCAAACCCCACACCTATAAGCTTATAATGAAAATACAAATCCCTATAACCCACCCTATCCATCTGCCGCAAGGGCTTATAAAATGAATTAAGCCATGAGCAACAAAACTGATGTACTACACCAACTATTAACCTTGCCAAAGTAACCCACTCAAACTGGCCAAAATAAACATTTCCTACATTTGCAAGAAATCACCACTGCCCCAACTGTAATGTGCCTTACTGACCACTGAATAAAATTACCTATTACCCTATAGCCTCTCCAGCACTCAAAACATCCAAAAAACAAAAACCATTACCTCTCAAGTCCATTTCCATCAGGGCATTGACTGTTACTCACTCAACACTCCATCTGTGACCTCGGTGTGCACCACCCAAGTGATCAGGACCTCCATTTAAACATGCAGCCAAATTTAAACATGCAGCAAAAAACATTCTCACTATGACGACCATCTAGCATATGTGATCTATATGTCTTCCCATACAAATATATCCAATATTAAGTAACTAGAAACTTAGCAGCATGGAAGGAAAACCCAGGAATACCTGGTGAAACCCACATAAATGCAAGGAGGACGCACAAAGCCCACACAATTGACCCTCAACCGAGAATCGAACTGGAGAACCTCTAGCTGTGAAATGACACAAACTACTGCATCCCATGATGTCTAAGTAATAAAACTCTTAATTCTAGCATGGATTGTACATTATCCTGTATCACAAGTCAAACGAGGTCATAAAACATTAATACTTATTCTAGAGTAAACAAAAAGTTGGTTGTGCTTCAGCATCCTGGACAGTCACGAGTTTCTTCTTCTTCCAAATCACTGTGCTTGCCTTTTCACTTATCCATTTCTGATTACTCATGCAATGATCCCACTGCTTAATCAACACCAAAGCATGATCATCTACGAAGTCACTGCATCGCCACCACTGGAACTCGACACACCACCATCTACAAAGAAAAGGACAAAATTAAACTCTCTAATAGGAACGAGAGGGCTCCACCTTATATTCACTTATTCCAAATTACAAGCAGAGCATTCCAAGACCCCATCTGCAAGAAAGAAAAAGACATGCAAAACATCCAAAATACATAACACACCAAGACATCTCCAAGGACAACCTATCCTGCCAACCCGGGAAGGAATGTACCCCAGCCACTCCCAACTATGACAAAACAGCCATAACTGAAGCAATGCTTCTTATGACCCTAACAAATACCCAAGATAAATTTAACTACCAGTGGAGTATATTTAAAATAAACCCCACACCTGAAGGGCCCTATCCCTATCAACAGCACAGGTAACTTTGCAATTTCAGACCACCAGCGCTGTTGGACATGCTACACTTAAAGAAATCCCAATCCCTCAGAGTCACAAGCTCTAGGGATCCAAACCTTGTCATCACAATGAACAAAACATGCTGGAGGTATAGGTTCCTGACCCAGAGACTCTCCAGACTCTGGAACAGACTGCCCATACATGTCAAGCAGAGCGCCTCTTTGGCCCTCTTCAAAAGGAACATTGATGATTGGATGGGAGATAGGAAATTCACCATGGGGATCACGTCAGTTGCCCTGCTAGACAGGGGTCCAGGGAAGCAAATACTATAAAAGGAAAAGTGATTCGCTCAACTGGCAATGGCACTGCCTAAAACCACATCCACAATGGAACCTCCCTTTCCACCAAACATACCAAGCACTACTCTTATGGCTTATAAATTGCCAGCACAACAGGATTTGCTTTAAGATACCTCCTCTGAAAGATTTGAAGTCTGAAACTCAAATGTACTTCACTGCCCAGTGCATAGCTCTTAACCTTCCATTTCCAAAATGAGGAACACTACCATTTGAATTGTGCAACAAATAGGAAAAATGACTAACACAGCACTAATGGTTTACTAACAACTTCAACTAGGAAGGTCATAGGGTGGTTAAAATTTGCTGGTTTTACTTCTAACAAGGATCTCTTAATGATTTAACACAAGCCGCAACAATCTCAAAGGTTTCTCATTTGTACCGTTGCTCCTGTCCATCACTCCAGCAGCTTGCAGATCCCCCCCTGCACTACCGCAGCCCTCAAAGCAATCAGTCCCACCTCGGGGAAACAATCTATCCCCACATACTGCCATGCCACCACAAAACAAGACGCAACTGGCAAGCAATAATGGATACACTCGGCAATGCAAAAAAAAAAAAAAAACAAGTATGCTAAACTACTGCATAAAGCCCTTCCAAATCCTTAAAGTAATCCTGTCGTGTGATACTACCCTGAAAAATGTAAATAGCTCACTGCTAACGAAAAGCTGCATGTCATTACATTGTTTTAATAGCAAACTGCTACTCACAGTATTTTCTTAAACACTGCCACGGTTGTCCCGATGAAACATTCTTCTGTTCTCATTTTCCACCCTTTCCACATATGTCCTCATCCTCATCTCATTAAGTATATGTTTTCCGCAAACCCAATAAACCATTCACTAAACATTTCTTACTGTAACCATTACCATCACTATCGAAAAATAAATAAATAAGTTCCCTAAATACATGGCCTTCTACTTTGTAGGATCAGTTGCTTAATTGTATTTACCAATCACTTCTTCCACCTGTCCATGATCATTAGTCCTTCCTAAGCTATGTTCATCAACTCTCAGCTCACCTTCGACTTGTACTCCATCTACAATAACTCATCCTGTTGCCATCAATGAAAACTCAACAATCAGTCTTTCATTGACAATCCCCTCTACTACCTATTAATTTGATGCATCAAACCCTCATCATTTCTTCTGGAAAAAAAATTGTTTGTATAAACAATACCTTCACATAGAGAAAGAATGACACATGTTTACAATACTGCTCTAATTCACTAGCCTTCCTTGTAGTCTTCCCTGCTGTCATACTTAAAAACAAACCTATATCTGCGCAATATGTCTGATGTTATGAAAATAATACCTTTACACAATGGCAATTCACAAAGCAACCTTTGTAATTTTAGACCCATAACAATCTTATCTTCTCTTTCCAAAATGATGGTAAATGTATTAAAATTGACTCCTGCACCACTGCACCACACATATATTTTTGTCACCTACTCAAAAAACTTCATCTAGGTCATAGCATTGATACAGCCCTTTTATCTTTTCTTACTGCATGCAAACCGCACCTTCTGCAAAATCCACCACAGGGCTCCACTCCCCTAAAAGGCATACTGCTCTCACGAGTGAAAGTTACTACTGCAGGATGCATGTGCAGGGAGTACTTGGTAACAAGCAAGTGTCAAAGCCTGTGAAAAACCATGCAAGGCTGACTGACACCCCCACCACCATTTACTGTTCACCCAAAAGAAAGTCCCAATGCTACACCATTAACAGCTCACTCCCAGACACACTGTGACAAGCTGCCTGTGTAAAATACGCAGGAACAAACACCAATCCATCCTCCCTAACAGTCCAACTGCACTGTACAAAGCCTCCATTAATAGAGGTCACGCTCCTCACCTAACTAACCTAAGCAACTCTTTCTCCCTCTACAACTGCCATATTTATTTCAGCAGCCGGCACCAAAAAAAGAAGGCACAGAACCCTATCATTGCAAAAGTATCACACACTAGGAGCAAAGGAGCAAGGAGCAAGGAGCAAAGCCATTCCTTTGCCCCCCCCTTTTTTTCATTGTATTGTACTATATGAATATGCTGACCATTTACTCCTCATATGGCCAAATACTCACCACAACTCCTACATATAGCCATTCTGTAGTAATAAAATAATAATAACTCTATGAATTATACTGGTTCCAAACAATCTTTCCTTACCTTCTAACAGTCCTTGATATATTAACAAAAAGACAACTCAAAGGCTACCGTCTACTCTCAAACAAATATGCATTGCATCTAGTAACTCCTCCACAAACATTATCAAAGCTTATTAGCAACCACAACCTAGACTCACCTATCCTAGAATACTGCCTTACTAGAATAGCCCATAGCAAAACAACATAACTACCTCTCTCCACTACTTGTGCCACTGTTCCTGCATACAGACACGCATTCCTCACCACTCATACCCAGAAATAAACCTGTGGAAAGACCGCCAGCAGCCAAAGCCATGCTACACCATTAAAGCCCGCAAAATTGCCAAATAGAAGACACAGTAGAAAAATTCCACACAACTTCAGCTCGCATCCTGCTTTCTATGTGACATTAAACAGCTTTTGTTGACCCAGCAGTTAACAACAGAAAATCATTCCCTCATGTTTCTGTGTGTGTTTTTGAAAGGAGAAAGTGGATGACTTTGTTAGCTCCACACTGCTCATGCGCGGTGCTGTTAAGTCACTCAGAACCAGTGAAAAGGCATTACTGAAAATCCAAAACATCACCTCAGAACGTGGCGCTGCAGACTGACTCATAAAGAAGATTTTTATTTACAGCCACAGCTCACTCTTACAGCCCTCAATCTTCCGGTGCAAAAATTTAAACACCACCTCTTATAAGCGCAACCTTAAAGTGCTATCATCCCAAACTAATATCACCCCACCAGTAGAGCCTGAACTCAATTGAAAGGAGAGAAGGAGAACAAAATCAATAGTTAGCTAGATATAGCTATATAGCCAATTACTCACCTCCACTAACTAACCAAGGCCTACCTGGCATCAGTACACTTAGGTTGTCATGGACATGAACCTGCCATCTAACAAGTTCATGCCAAAATGTGACTCCTATTCCAGTTACCCTTGCCCAACCTCCATTAAGCCCCCACTACCCCTACCTCGCTTCCTCCCAAACCTCATCCATTCCTATTTAACCCTATCCTCCCAAATCCTACTACTCTAACTAACCCACCCCCCACCCCCCCACCCCCGCCCGCACCTTGAAGATGTGTCTGGACAAAATGATCTGTTCCAAACCTCATTTCAGGATCCAAAAATCTGTATTTTAAAACGAGGTAAAGTGAACTAAAAATTAGTCTATGACCAAACATGTCTTCTAAGAACCATCAATACTTTGACCTACATATGGAAGAAAAGATTTGAAACAGTGCAAACTGAAGTTAATATTAAAAAATATATATTCATTTCTTTTTATTTTTCTGCAGTTGAACAAAATGCTAGCTATTAGGCAGAGAAGTGATACCAGTAAATTGCCGTTTTGAGAATACTACTAGAGGTTGCCCCCAAGTCTATTATAGACAGAATAAAACATTTCTATGAATGAAAATAAATTGGAAACATGGCACAGGCTATTGACTTGAACTCTAGACCTTCATCAATTAATGTTGATATCATTGCCAGTGGACCATCAATGAACCAATAAGCAGCACAGTTCTCAGATGCCTCTTCAGCAAAGCCATTTATGTTTAATCTAGGAATCATTGTTTTAAAGTCAAGTCACACTGACAGACAGACAAACAAACACACACAAAAAGAAAACCCTGCAAAGTCAAATTAGTGGCTCATTTACAGAGGAACAATATGGAGAGGATGCAACAGGTGAAAACACCTGCTAACATTGATTGAACATGGGGACAGGTGAGACATCTCACTTTAGAGCATGCTTTTAGAGCAGTACACTACAAAAAGCCTGATAGGATATTGCATGAGGTACCTCACAGGCCTATGGTTTGGTGTTTCTACTATATGCAACATGCATGCTCCTGGAAAAAAATTGTAGTGTTAAAAAGTTATTTCTGTTATCTGGCATTTGAGCAATTTGGTCACATATTAGATTTTTACTTACACTAAATTTTTTTCTATACTTTATCTCTTATTTAGTTGTCAGAGTTCATTATGAATATTGCAGTATGCCACATTTTATTTTTGCAGAGCATTCAGCTCCTCAATTATACCCTGAAAAAAAGGGAAAAGACAAATATATTAGCCACCTGCTTAACCAAACACAATATATAAATTGCAATACCTGAATGCCTTACAACAATTTTTGGCTGTTTTTGACATATTATAGATTAGAATATTAAAGCTCTAGGATCTTTCCCCTCTATTTAATGACATACTGGCTTGCAGCAGATGCAGGAGGAGTGAATAGTTCTAGAAAACAAAGATAGCTGTTTAAAATATGTAATTTTGCATAAAACTGTGTTGGCTCCCTTAGTTGGGATGACAGACAAATTGCTCAGTTACCAGCCTACATGATTTAACAGCATATATATGAGTTTAAGCGAGTGGAACCAAAACCATGCTGCTGAATTGTAAAAGATGTAAAGATCTTCTTTGAAATGGCTTTGTTGTTTCTGACATTAAGTATTGTTTAAAATGATTAAAATTATTTTATAAATGAACTCATTGCATGTAGTGTCAAGAAGTGATCATTTGCATATCAATAGTATGGTAAAATTAAAACATTTTACGTATGAGACACTTGTTTCTTTGATATTTGTAGGACAGCATATATAGCTATGAAAAGAAATTAGGATGTATTATTATACAAATCTTATGTATACATTAATACATTATTTGTTTCATGCTCTTGAGTTTATTAATATAAGGGATCTTTTAAATAATGGTGAAGGAATACTGAAAATAGAACGAAGATATATCAGTTCTTTGTTATTTTATATTATTCAACTAGTAAGAAACACTAAAGACATTGCCATTCTGCATTACAAGTACAACCGCTTTCATTTTTTTAATAAGTTTTCAGATGTGCAGCTTTGAACAATATGTGTTTCAGATAGATGGGTTTTAATGTCTCTCTCTATCTTTCTGTCTCTTCTCCTCTTTATCAATAATTCTGATGATAAACTGCATTTACCAGATAGCTTAACAATTTAAATCAAAATTGCAATAACCACTAAATAGTAAGTTTAGCTTATTTGTTATAATTTAAATTTGATATTTTTCTGAATATGGCATATTCACTTTGCAGTATCACTGCTTCACACTGAAGCAGCCGAGAAGATAGTGTGTTGTCTATAATAGTATAGTCCAATATCAGTCTCAACTCCTCCTGTTCTTCCTATTCCATGCTATTATGATACAGATCATCAATATTCTGTCCTGTGGCCCTTATTGCACTGTAGGCAACTTTTGTCAGTCTAGCAATGTGGGTGCTAGACGGACTGGATGGGAAAGATGGGAGCAGGTGACCAACACCGGAGCACCCATACCGGGGAGAAGGAGGCTGCCCACACTCACTGCAATAGTGTTATCAAGAGCCTGCCAAGCTCCATGCTGAAAATAGTATATCACTTGGTCAGGGGGTCTGGGCATGTACTGAAGCATGAATTCACTTCCTGAAGGCAGTACGGTTACTATTGGGTGGTAGTTGAGGATAGGCACACTTCCAGACAAAAGTGTAGTGCTACATCAGCATCCTCAGTCTCCTCACTGGACCTGGACATGGCTCATGTCGAGTTGTGAGGAGGCAAACACAGGCACAGTAAACGCAATGAATGAAGACAGGAGCTGGTAGGAGCTGATGGTCAACTGCTGGATGGGGAGAAAAGGGAAGAAAAAAATATAGAATACCAAATCAGTGAGTCTATAGTCAAGCACTTCTACCATCTTTACGATTAAAAAAAGATAATCACATACCTTCCTTAGTATAGCAATGTAAATCAAACACACAAAGCCATTTTTGTTATTTTTAATCTACAGACTGCTGTTTAAAAGGACCATGAGCACTACCAAGGAGCTCAATTGCCAGGGCAAGTTCAACAAGTCAGCTGGGAGTGTGGCCAAAGTTTAGAATACAAAGCAGTCGTTCAGAAGGAAATTACTGAGATGAAGTCATTGTTGAAGAATTGTGTCACCAAAACTGTTTTTCCTGGAGACTGCTGTGAATGTTAGGTCATGTAGGGTGCAGGAATATGTGAACTGAGTTTTCATAGCACAATATTCTACTCAGTCAGCTGCCCAAGACATTAGCAGGCATAGATGATAGATCCTGAAGGAACATAGTACACTTGGTAGGTATGAAAGAAGGTTTGGAAAAATAAAATTTTTTCAACATTTCAGAAGTTCTGAATTTATCTCCAGCAAGCCTGATAACTGAGAGCAGCTTCAACTTGCAATATATCATCCAAGATGTGCAATGAAAGACATGCTCAGTAAAGAATAAAAGTGGATGTTTCAGCAGGCTGCAAAAGATGGATGACTGTTTGTAATGAATGGCTGAAAAAGCATTTTTCAGGGATTTGCTCTGTATGTAGGAATGCTAGGACAGCCTTTGTTTGTGTGTGTGCTCTGTGTTATAAGAATGGGATCTCCTTCTGGTTACTTTACCCTGCTACTCTGCCATGAAATGGAAAGGGGAAATAAGTCCCTTACTGAAATTGATAAAGTATTACAGTTCATATAGGTCAGTAGTAAACAAATCTCTAAAGGCTTAACAGGCTTTGAATTGCAAGAGAAAAGGGCCAGTCCTGTTGAGCAGTCCATGGAAATCACAGGTGCTGGAAAATTTGCTGCCAATATCAGCTTATTTGGAAACAACCCTCCTGATGAGAGCAACTGCCGTTGACTCACTAGGAAATGCAAACCTCCACTGGTCTCCATAAAAGATAAAAACATAAGCTAAGCATATTTTCTTTAGGAATTTTGCTGCAGATAACAGATTCAATCATGTCAGGGAAAAGATATATATGAGAGTGTGGTGGAGGATGGCAATGGAACGCAAGACGAGATGGAACTGGACAATCATGACTACAAAGGCATAGAGAGATATGTGAATCCAAAGAATCAAGTTAATAAGACAGAGAAGTTGAAAGTCTGGAATAAAAAATGACTTATTATTTTCTACATCACTAGGGCTACTGTAATGGCTCATATTATGAACACTGAATCTTGTTGGGTGTGCAGGATACAATTTACCTGGTAGCTAATAATAATCACTGTCTATATCTGTCTGTGTTGAATTTAATTATACCAATTTACAGTTGTCAGTGTTTTTACAGTGTGTGTTTGTGTGTGTGTGTGTGTGTGTGTGTGTGTGTGTGTGTGCGTGCGTGCGTGCGTGTGTGTGTGTGTGTGTGTGTGTGTGTGTGTGTGTGTGTGTGTGTGTGCGCTATTTAGTTGGTGTGATAATATTATTTTGTGCTTTTAGTGCATGAGGTCTCACTTTGCCTGCTAAACATAACATGCAGGTAGAGGAGTGGGTTATACAGAGGTTTCCTTGAGTAGTCTCTCTGATCTAGAACTAAACTAGTTTAGATTGTGCTAAGATTTGATAATAGTGTTGTTTAATGTGAAAACTAGCTGCTCTAAGTATGTTCTGGAGAAATTGCTTTGTTTTATCCACTCTAAGTTACAGGTTACAGTTCTAATGGAAGTTTTATAGCTAAAATGCACTTTCTTGAGCATCTGTATTTGTACATGGCACTGCTAACCTTTTAATGGCAAGGTCTATATCACATTGTCGAACTTTTAAAAGTTCAAACGTCATATGGTCGACACCATACGATTAAACTTTTAATTAAAAGTTCAAACGTTTCAATGGAGATAGCCGTACAATGCAGAATGGGAAGATTTTCCTTTTCTGCACCATAGTGCAATCTCAGAGTTGGTATATTTAAAGAGCGGGGTGGTGTGAGGGGCATATCCCCCCATGTGGGTGGTGCAGGGGGGGACTTGCTCCCCTGCGTAAAGCATTCAGGTAGGTTTTTTTCCTTTGGTTTATTTTTTCATTACATTTTCAAAATTTAAAAACTTTGGTCATATGGTGTTGACCATATGACGTTTGAACTTTTAAAAGTTCAATTATGTAATATAGATGCTTGATGACATAACTACAAGAAAGACTGCTTGTGAGTGTAATGCTACAACAAAAGGTAAACTATATTTGTAGGACAATTCCAAGTTTTAGGACCTTTGTGATGATTTAAAGACAAAATTAGCAAATAATGCAAAAATAAAGCAGTGATACTGTAAGCAGTTAAATGAAGTGCAAACTGATAAAAGAATTCTCTTATCTGTCAAGGATGGAGCAGGGTTAATTCAGGACTCCCTCAGAGTGTGGTGATGATGCCAAGCAGATGGGAGCTCTGGGTAAATGAGCAGGAGACAATTTGTAGTAAGGTAGGTTTACTAAAGTACAAAACTGGTTTGCTGAGAGGGCACTTAGTATTATGGATTTATGGAAAACAATGAATCAGAAAGAACTTAAATAGGTTATGCAACAGACAATGACAATGAAATAAAGAAGCGAGAGACTTTGCTCATCAGATTATCATAAGGGGAGGAAGCTAGAGACACAGACTTTTAAAACTACAAGAAGAGAAGGGTAGGAGGATTGGGCAGACTCAAAGAACAGGGAACAAACAATATCAGGATAAACAGAAAGGTACTGTAATGCAACATGTAAGCAGGTATATACAACTGTAAAAAGAACTGAAGCACAAATCCTGAATCAGAAATAACATCACAGGTTTTACTTTGGAGTTTAAACTGTTGATTAAATTCCCTTTGTATAACATATTTTAGCAATTTTGCAAGCCGTTTAGCAATTGTATTCTCTTGACATATTATTACATCTGTTCTAAGGCTTATAAACATCTTTAAAACATGTTAACAAGCACAGAATATGAGATCTGCACATGCATATTTTTACTGGCAGTAAAAACAAGAAGTGCATCTGTGCTTGTGTTTTTAAGGCTGAAATATTTGCGAACATAAAACAAATGCTAAATTGTCTTAGGATGTCAATATCTAACAAGGTGCCTAAGCAGAGATTTTGAAATTGCATATCCATGTTGTCCATACCTGTATTTGTATGACTTACTGTAGGTTGAGGACTAGTTTATACAGATGTCTCCTTAGGTAGTCTCTGGGACTTGGAACTAAACTAATTTAGATTGAAACAAGGCTGTCAAGAGCATGCACGCTACATCCACCACATATAGTGCCACCCCAGACTTATACACACATATTCCAATATATGGTGAGGCACTAAAAAGCAATCTTCCCAAACTTCAAAGACCTCCTAAGCCTATAAGTGGTAATACCTATCTTCAGCAATTTCTAAAGCACTCAACAACAACAACAACACCATACATCGCACATACTTCTACCCCTAGCGGAACCCCAAGAGCAAAGTCAATAAGGGGAAGCCAAAACATTACCCTGGACTCTTGTTATAGGGGACTCCATTGTATAATACACAGAAGCCTCAATCTCCAGACTGAACAAGGAGAATATAATGGTTAGTTGCATATCTGGAGCCAAGATCACCCAAGTTACACATTCATTCAAGTCAATACTTAACCAGTACCAGTAGGATTCTATCATAATCCATGTGGGCATTAATGACCTGAGAAGAAATTTCCTGGACTACATGAACAGTGACATTGTTGATCTCACTTAATATGTGTAGCAGCCAGGTACTTGCCTCACACTGAACAGCATTCAACCTTCACCAGGGATGATTCCACAGTTTAGGCAAAGATGGTTGAATTCAACAACTGGCTTGGTTTCTGGTGTCTTTCTGTGGTAATTCAATGTTTGTCAGCATGGGAGGACATGATTAACAGACCATATTGCTTTGCAAAGGTTGGTCTTCACCTGTCGCCCCTAGGCTTCCAAATATTGGCTAAAATGTATCCACCCCCTTGGATTCTTTTTTTTTAGGCAATACCAGCACAGCAAATAAAACCCCAAAGAAACCTTAATATGTTACTGATTAATGCTAGGACCCTAAAGATGAAACTTCACACCTCATAAACTCTCCTTACTATGGAGAATATAGACATCTGTGCCATTACTGAGACATGGTTTTAATCTGCAGAGATTACTCAGGTAGTGCAAGTATTCATTGCAATCCACACATGTATACCATAAGCTACGCAGACAGGTACAAGAAAATGGAGGAGTCTCAATCTATGTTAGCAATAAGCATAATTATACATTGGTTAAACAGGACAATGCTCTGGAATTTATCCATGTTCAAATCACCATAAACAAAGGCCCATACCATATACTAGCAAGCCATAGATCACCATCTACATCCCTAGAATCCTACAGCTCATACCTAGACCTACTGAAGACCTTAACCATTAAACCAAATGCCTATTCATTGGAGATTTTAATTAACCCTCTATAGACTAGGAAACATGCACTGCCTCATACTCACAGGTGCAAGAATTCCTGGACTTAACAAAAATAAAGCACATACCAACACAGGTTCAAACATACTGGACCTGGTACTCACAAATGTGGCAGAGAGCTGATCTCCACCCTCCAGCTCTGAGACAGGAAACAGGTAGTCAGAACTGGTGATACCACCACCATACGAGACCAGTCACCAGCAGTATACTTAAGGGCTCCGAGCATGGACCAATCCTATTTGGCATCTACTTTTTAGGGGTAAAGGCTAATGTCAAGGGCCTTTGGCAGACCAAGTTTGCAGATGACTGCAAACTGGAAGCTATCATAGATTCCACCCACTACACAAACATCTTATAAGACGATCTAACACTGATAAATGGCTAGTGCCAAAGTTATCTACTAAAACTCAATGCCAAGGTATGCATTATTGTGCCTTTCAGGAAAACTGCCTCTCAGACTAATTACCCCATGATAAGACAACCCTATGAGTTTACCCAGTAGTCAGAGATCTGGGAACATATGTAAACAGTAATCTGGCCTTTGCCCAACATGTGGCCAAGGTAGCAAGCAAATCATTACATGTCTGCCAACTTATAAAGTAAGGGAATAACATCCAGGTCCAAGTTTGTCATAGTGGTAGTTTATTAGGCCCTTATCAGACCCATGATTGAGTACTGTGCCACCTTTAGCATGTATCTGACCAAACAAATGCAACAGCTGGAATGCCCACCATGGCTCTTTATCAGGAGAATCCAGGATATAAGCACGTTGTCCTATACGGATTGCCTTAAAGCCCTATCTCTATAACCTGCCTCCTACGGGTTACAGAGAGGTGATCTGTTCCTAGCATACAAGGCATCTTCAGATCCTGCTCTGATGGACCTTTTGCACATTCTCAAAATGAACAGCATCAGAACCATTAGATACAAGTATTTCACTTTTGCTTCTGATGCAAATAACACATGTTGGTGAGACATATTGTATCTCAGAGGATCCCAATGCTCTGGAACAGTTTCCCCATCCATGTGAAGCAGAGTCCATCGCTAACCCTTGACCAATGGATGGAAGATTGGAAATTTACCCCAGGTCAGGTCCACATGTCTCTGATAGACTGAGTTAGACAGTAATGCCCATACTAACATACACATACTAACAGATAACGTCTAGAAACTTTCTAACATAACCCCTCCTTATAAAAGCCTGTGATGCATAGTAGCACAATTAGGCTGGACTGCACAGCTAGTTTTATAAAGGCCCTGTTGGTCTTTAGCCTTGTATATAGCTATGAACCTTTGAACCTGAAAGCTCTCAGTGTGTCATTATATCCAAAGAAATTGATTTTGATCCTACATGATGGGTACTGGGCCCCTGATGTTAGTATCAAACAGACTAAAGCCCATTAGTAGCAGATACACTTGGAAACGTTACAGGTCTACTTTATAAATTAAGCCCTTTAATATTCATTTGCTATTGATAGTGTAAGGCAAGTTTAAAGAATTGTTTTTTTACTGTTTGTTTGCATATCAGATAGTGGTACAAACCAGTAAAGCTAATTGAAAATATATATTTAAACAATGGAAATTTAACTGTTGCAAAATAAAACTAACTTTCTGAAGCTCAGTTATTGGAAAAAGACATTTTACATAGTTGTAGCCCTAACTACACATCAACACAATATAAGTACACTTATTTTCTACAAATTGTTACAGAGTCCTTAACTGTTAATCTTTTCATGATCCCATAATTCATCATTAAACTATTTGACTTGACTCATTATTTATTTGTTTACTTGTTTGTTTCTTTCTATCTTTCCTTCTTTCTCTTCTTTTCAATGCAAAAAAGCCTCCAATAGTAGTGATTGACAAAAACGTTATTTACAGTCAATGCACTGATCTTCTTGAGAGTACTGTCTGGTTAAATAACTTTCTTGGAGTCACAGAGGTAGACATTGAAGACCGAGGGAATCAAATCTGGACCTATAAGAAGCTTCTTACACACACACACACACACACACACACACACACACACACACACACACACACACACACACACACACTCCTAGTAGGGATCATGTGGATGGTGGAAATGTTATGATTTATAATTTCTAACCCTTGGATGTGTTCCACAACACTACCATGTTGTTGTTTATTTTTGAATTTTCATGTATTGAACTGCCTGTTAAATTACACTCATGCCTTTTTCACTGTGACAAGCTTTAAGACTAACCTACAAATCAAAATGCATAATGACATTTAGGGAGTGCATAGCAGGGAGTAAAATGTAATAGTTTAGGCCTGTACAGTATATGCACGGAGCAGACAAAGAATAGATGAATTATCTTGGGTTTGCTTTTGACAGTGGTTGGTGATATAAATCTAAGTGATTGTTGCTTTGAGTTAGTAAATGCTATGAGCTCAAAGAAGATGGGTGGAAAAGCATACATTTGCAAGAAACCCTTTAATACTCACCATTACATTTTTGCTTGGAAAATTGTTGCTTTATCTTTAGAATATATTTTGATTTATAATGGCTTGTAAAGCTGATTATTGCCATGAATCTTTTAAGTTGTCAGGTTATCATTTTGTTTATTCTATTTTCTAAAAATTTACAAATGACTCATGTCATTTTGGTTGCCTAATCACAAGCATTTGAGTGCTGATATTAGAAAGGTTTTGCTTTCCTTATCTTATTGAGTATGATAACATCACAGGATTTTAGTTTTTTTTCCATCATGCAAATTATTCACTTGCCTTACAATGAGCCTGTTTTTAACAACTGCATACAAGATAGCTTTTAGACAAATTAGACCGATGCTGTTTGATTCCTCTTTAACAGTTACTTTGGTTCCTTTGTGCATTTTTATGTCTTCTTTTCCCATATACACATAAATAAAATGTCAGTGGTAACAATGTTAGGGCTTTCATTGGAACATTTGGTTAATTGTGCCCCGCAAGTCCATATTAGAAGCATTAACTAAGGAGCCCTCCTTTTAGGATCTATTTCAATTACAATATTTTGTGACTTATAATCAAACTATTTTGGCTATTTTCATATTTACTTGCCTGTAACTCTGTCTGTGATTCTGCTTCTTTATTGCTGTTCTGTGTATATGCTTCTATTATGCCTTCCTCTTAACTGAAAAAGCAGCTCCCAACTTACGACTGATAATGGCTGTCAAAATGTTTTTTGAAAGAATACAAATGTTTATTTTTTAATGGTTGTAGAGTTTTGGCTGTGCTTTTTTGCCACATTGACGCAAGTTTCTGTTTTTTTTTAAATGTTATTCCAGTGCAGTTTGATAATGGTATTCTGTGCTACAGGCTAGCTCACTCACCTATTATCCTTAAACCTCTTAAACTTGTCTCACTGTTTGGATTTAGTGTACTAACACTGTCTGCTGTTTGTACTGGTTTTCTGCTGTTGTTAGAAGCCCTATATTTCAATTTGCAGCCATCCCACCTCTATCTGATGATATACTACTTCTGTTTGTTGCTTGTCCACAGGCAAAGATCTTCCTGTATTTAATTTTCTGCTTGTCTATATAGTCTAGTATCATCAACTGCTATTCTTGGTTTTGCTAATCTAGAATTAAGGGTATTTGGTAAAGGATTTTGTAGTCCAGGGTCTGCCCTTTACTCATGTCATTGAGACATTGCAATGGCTGTGGTGCCAGATTAGGGTATGAGATTAAGGTTCTTTTTCAAACTGTGAATCTTCCTGCTAGGTAGTTTGGGAAGTGTTTGCTTAGAAGATAGACTAACAGGGTATCAATCAGAATATGTTCTCCTTGCTGAAATGGGAACAAGTATGTTTTTTAAGCAATGAGCCATCATGCTTTCTTCTTGGTGTTAGAGAGGTGAAATGGTATATTTTGTTGGAAGTTGTCTGCAGAGAAAGGCAATGCTTTCTTTAAGGGTGAAGCAATTACTGGGAGTGCATATTCACGCTGGGCAAGAATATATGTCTTTATATTTTCTCAATCAGATAATGAAAAAAAAAGTCAGATTTCTTGCATGCCCAAAAAAATGGTTCAGCATATCTTACCTTTGATTTTGTGACTATTGAGTTGAAAGACTAGACTTTGTTCTAGTAAGAGTCCTGGGTATTTGAAGGAGGTGGTAATCTAAGGGCTTTTGCTGGTAGTGAAGAATTATGATGAGGAATGAAAAAGATCTGAGTGTCTGGGAGGTTCCAAGCAGCATAACATTATAAGTTTCATCTGAATTTAATTTTAGTGTTCTTGAAGTCAGCCATTTGATGATGGGACAGAAGCTTTGTTGTAGTTATTTTTTTAAATATTTTAGGTGGATTGATGAACCCGCGGTGGTGGTGCTGCAGTAGTGTTGCCGCCTCACAGTAAGATGCTGTCCAGTTCGATTCTCAGCTAGAGCGTCTTCTGTGTGGAGACATGTGTGAATGGGCGTACCTTCGTTGAAGGTTGTGTGTCAGGCCTGGCAAGCCGGTACGTTAAAATCAACTGCCAATCATTAGCAGACCGGATTTCCGCTGTGGTGACCCCTAACCAGGAAAAGCCGAAAGACACAAACATTTTAGGTGGATTGATATGATTTGTAGATGACAATGTCATCAGCACAGAGAAGGACTTGGAAACAGAGGAAGTCAGCTGGGAGTCTGCTGATGTAAAATGGTGAAAAGTGAGCTGAAAGAAGAGAGCCTTGAAGGTCTCCCTTGAGCAAGAAATCTTTGCTTGATGAGAAAGATCCTACTGAGGCATTGACATTGTGGTATGGATAAAAGCTGGGTAACCACTGTGGTTTTGGATATTAATAACATGGGTTAGAAGGGTTAAATGGAGGCGAGGCTGGTCTACTATGGTGAATGCATTGATTGGGTCTATAATTATTTATTGACTTATTTATGCATATGCAATGGACTGTCATAAGGAAGTGTACAGATGGCTGTCACCATGCTCCTGTTTGCCAATGAAAAATATATGTCCTTGCATGGTGCTTTAAGGTATTGCTACACAGATAGACTTTTTATCTTGAAGCACTCTGGAAATAAATACCTTTTGACATCTTCCTGCTAATCATTATTTGGGATACCTGATTATATATGGATTTAATTTGTGGTGTACCACATTTAATATAATTCTGTTATGAGGTTAAATGTAAAAGTTTTCACTAGATTAAAGAAAATGGCAGTACCTGCTAAACTTAAGTAAGCAAGAACTAGTGGCATAGAGGGAATATTTAAAGCCATTTGTAATATCAGAAGTAGATGTCTACATGACAAGCACACCCAACAAAATTGCAAAGGGAATCCCAGAAATTAGAAAGTTAACAGTATTGTTCCTCATTCTTCACCAAATTTGTATAATCTCACAAAAATCAATAATAGTGTTTGAATATAACTGGGAGTCAGTTTAACAACACTAATCATTACCCATGCTCAAACATACTGCAATAGTCACCATAGATTTTCTCTGAAGTATATATTCAGCTTTATTTGTATTATTGTGTTTATTCATGTGTCTACAATACATTCAATTTATACAAATGCTCACACATATACAGACAAATACATACATACTGTACTCTATAAATAACTGGTTTATATGCATTTACTAATGATCTGCGGTAGCGTTGTTGCCTCACAGCAAGAGGTTTTCCCATTCGATTCCGAGATGGAGTGCAGGGAGTGCCTTCTGTGTGGAGTCTGCATGTCCTCCCTGCGGTTGGATGGACGTACGAAAGACATGTGTAAATGGGTGTACTTTCATTGAAGGTTGGACGTTGAGCTGACACCTCGGCATTCATGAAAATCTACTGTCAATCATTAGCAGACCGGAGTTCCGCTGTGGCAACCCCTAACCGGGAAAAGCCGAAAGACAAACAACAACATATGTGTTTACTAATGACATATAATGTTTGGGGCTTATACAAAGAGTAATGCATACTGTGATTCACAATCATATTGCCTTGCAAAAATGCAAGTTCCACATAAACAATCTTCTGTGGATAATGGCTCATAGACCCTATGTTCAAACTTGGAACAGGCATTTACAGGTAATTCAGGGTGATTTTTGCTCCTAAATGAAATTTAAGTATAACATCAGTCTTATCTATATAAAGGCACCTATAAGGAGTTCTGTGGTATGGTCCCTAACCCTATCTCTTTTCAGATGTGCACATTGACAGGACTACCAGGGCATTATTTGGCCTCCTGTAGTGTGTGTATGCTCCTAGGAGGGCTACATATATCCATTTTGGAATGCCAAAAAAATGTCCTCCAGTCCTGCAGCCACTGTTGTCATGCAAGCTTTCATTTGCATTAGAATGGTCTGTCTGACATATACAACCATTCCTTCTCCTCAGAATTAGGGAGCTGGTTTAATTCAATCATTCATACTACCCACTACTTGGCTATTCCAGAAATCACATCACAGGTCATTACCAGCACCCAGGCAGCTAGTCAAAGTTAGATCATGTCTTTATCCCTGTATGTCATTGGGCCAGACTGTGTTCTTAGTTCATAGCTCTGTTTTCTGTTTAACCATGACTTTAACAGAGAATCAGAGGATTAGCACCATGCATAGGCTGCAGAAGAGAGACTGTTACATGTTTCTAGACCAGGGCATGCCACAGAAAGCTATGCATGAGAGATGTCACCAGAGACATGACAACAAAGAAAAACAGATGGTAACAGGTATAAAGTAACTGCCATTACAAATATGCAGTAATTACAGTGACTACCAGACATACAGCATGCTGGAGGAGACACAAATGTAATTTCTTCAATGACCTTCACATTTACTGACCACATATCAGCATGGAAGGAAAGGTGAAGCAAGCTAACTGACCTGACATTTGCTGCTGCAGACATAACAGTGAGGGTTACACAATTGTAGGGTTTGCAATCATATTTCTGCATTCAGGGACAGCCAACAAAGTGGCAACAGCCAAAGTGCATAAAGCTGTTACTAGGGGTTATGGTAACCTGACAACATTGGCAGAGGATGTCACTAATGCTGGTAATAAGAACCTAACAGCATATTAAGAATATACTATCACTGCTACCAGTTGGAAAATAGCTACATGAAGGCTGTATGACTATGCCTAACATTAATGCTACTATAGGAAAGGTTACAAGTGGGGAGTATAGTCAGTATTTATCTCTATTCATATGTCTGAGCCTCCAAGGACAAACATCACAGCACTGGGCTTTAACAATAATAGCAGAAGATCAGAATGAGGAACACTTTTAGTGCTATGCCTAAATAATAGAAGTTTAAAAGTATGTCTCTTTCTCTCTGTCTCTCTCTTTCTTTCATACTATCTGTCTGTCCCTCTCTCTCTCTCTCTCTCTCTCTCACACACACACACACACACACACACACACACACACACGCACAGACACACACACACACTCACAAATGCATGAAATATGCGCACAGACACAAGTACTCATGTGCACACACACATAATTGTTCTTATATATTTTTCTAAATTCTGCACACCAGCATTTGCTCCAGACAAGGCTAGAACATTGGCACTATACCTCATTTATGATCTAATGTACTACTTGTGCATCTTTGTGTTTTCACTTTATTCAACAGATGCTCTCTGCACTGTATCCTCAGTCAATCAGAGCATGCTTACTGACCACAAAAAGTGATATATCATTGAAATACAAACTGGCTATTGTCAGCCTTCATTCCTCACCTTATAATCTAAATTACCACTACTATCACATCTTCACATTTCAGACAGGTATAAACTCATGCAACATAAACTCATGCTGATGTGCATATATGTACACAGCTGTAGATTCATTAGTTACAGTTATGCATTAAATTAGGTTACCTTCTGTGCAAAGATAATAAAACACTGTAGAGATAAATATCCAAAAAGTAGATATACCAAACAGATTCAATGTGAAAGGTCTCAAAGGACGGTGCATAAAAAGACATCATGCAGACTTTAAGCTGAAAGGGTATCCTTGTTTTCTTTTGTAAAATTAGGTCTATACAAATTAAAAAAAAAGAAAAAGAAAAAAAATAATTCTCTTAAAATACGTGTCACTTATATTAAATTATAAACTGCTCAAGAAATAATATGTTGTGCCATTATTCATGGAAAACATAGAAAATACATGTCAATAGTCCTATTGCATCACTGTAGTCCCTAAGGACTGACTGTGGAAAGACTTTGCAAGTGTTTGCCTTTATATATGACAAAAAGCATCTCATTAGTCCTTAATGGTATTTTCATGTTTACTTTATTAAATCAATATTATTTCTTGATATATTTAGGCAATTTCAGCTCATTGCCACCCTCTCTACTGTGAATTGGCTCCTGTCTTAAGTTAATGACTCGTTTTCAGAGTATTCTCCTAAGAATAACAAGCATTTCTTTCTTCCATCACCTCATTTACAGATATCACACACATAATGAGCTGCAGTGATAAATCTCTAGCTCAAAGTAGAATATATTTAGCCTAGTTTTGGCTCTTTAATTGCTTGTCCTGAAAAAAGAAAGAAAGAAAAGAAAGAGGAAAAAAAAGAAAAAGAAAGAAAGGAAATTTGTTGTTTATTATTGCACTCTATGAATAACATCAGTGATGTGAAACCACTAAAAGACCTGTTCTAGTCTGCTTTGCTTGCCATTAGTGTAACATTGAACCCCCAGAACTGGAAATTCCTCCACTTTTGACTAAATGGATTCATGTTATTCATATAAATTAAACACAGCACTACTATACTTTAATACAAAACTTGCCATCAACCCACTGTTTTTATTGTGGAAACAACCTCTGAGGTTTCCTGTTCGAACAGTTGCAGTTAGCAGATAGCAAAAGTTTAACAAAAGAAGCTAACTAACATTATACTCAAAAAACAAAACACTTAATATTGATCATAAATATTGGAGAAAGCATTGCACAAAAAGGAAAACTTTCTAATTTACCCAGTGCTCTCGTCCCTCAGATTAGGTTCCTAAGTTCCTATAAACAATCAGTCCCCAGACCATTTCAAGTCACGTCATTAACTCATATTCATAAATCCCCTCCAACCTCAAGTAGGGCAACAAAGGATAGAATGGGAAGAATTTGAGTCTGCTCATCCAATTGACTAGGTTTACTTTGAGGACATTTGATTAAATTAGAAAGATTAATTCCAGTTCCATTATCTTCCCTAAGCCCCGTCAGGTCATATTTAAAGGAAACAATCAGAAATCACACAGTCTGATCTAAAATCAAGGTACTATTCTAGACTTCAGATACTGATAAACTGAGCAGGATTACCAGATTTATAGTGTTTTGAGTCAACAGCCGACAGGTAGTTCTCATTATTTTAAACAGACTTCCAGCAATTGATCAAATAAAACATTTTTTTCTCCTTTTCTAAGACTAGCACTTGGTGTGTCCCTAGGCTCTGCATTATAAATCATGCATTTAAATTAATGATAACATAATCATAATACAGTATTTGAATGACTCCATTTCTGATATTGTGCCCATAGACTTTACTATTAATAGCTATCAAAATCTTACTTTGTAATAAAAAAAAGGTAATCACCAAAGCAGCTTGAAAAAATTGGTTATTAAAGCAGTTTGCTTTGACAGAGCCCTTATTGACAACTGAGCTACAGAGTAAAGACATGGATTAAGGTGGATGTTGTGTATACAAAACATAGTTCTTTGTAAGGAGGATGTTGTGTATACAAAACATAGTTCTTTGTAAGGAGGATGTTGTGTATACAAAACATAGGTTTGATAGCCAGGTGAGAGTTTTGGTCTATTGACCCTTTTCAGTCACGCCCATGACTTGCTGCGAACACACCATATAAAATTGGAAATGAGGTTTGGGAATAAACCAATTTGTCCAGGGACACCTTCAGCATTTAGGGGTTAGGTGAGGGGGGGGGGGTAGAGGGGTGGGTTGGAATGGGATGGGATGGGCAAGGATGTTAAGGTTGGGAGGAAAAGGAGGGGGTTAGGTAAAGTTTGAAAAATAGAGGGTTAATGTAATAAGTAAAGTCTGGAAGAAGTGAGGTAGGTGTATGGTGGGGCTTAGAGGTATTACGTGTGAGTAGTCACCTTAGCTCAAACTCACATACTGTCCACCCTTATGCATGCAGCACCAATCCTGACCCACATTAGAAAAACTGACCTTGACAAAATTGAGTTATGTTATAACAAAGTTGTCACATTTGCCAACAACTCTACCTTCAGAACCTATCACTGCCAGACACTTAGGGATATTAAATGGCTAGAATTTCCTCAACTACTCACCTACAAACAGCTAGTCAGTGCCTTCAACATCCTGACGTACCCTGACAAAACTCCAGCTCTACAACAACTACTTTCCCACTATTCTACTAATCGTCCACTTTGTTCTACCAATAAATCTTTCCTCTGTTTAACTAGTGCCAACAATACTGCAGGGAAAGCTCTATACTCTCATACCATAGCTAAAAACTGGAATAACCTCTCCTCTTCTATAACTTCTTCCTCTGCTATCACACAATTCAAAAAATCACTCAGATCACACCTCAGGAAAACTGGATTTGCCCATGTATAACATAAAGATGACTATTTCTTATTCTGCTTTGCCTCCTTCCTAATCTTCCTACTGTTGAAATAACACAAGATTATAAGGTCTAGACTTGTAGACTTCTAATTATTTCATAGTTTATTGGGACAGTTTAAGCTCACCATTGTTATTATGCATGTCTCTGTGCTATCATTGTCTGTCTATTTTTGTTACTTAATCTATCTAATTGTGGAGCTTTTCTCCCCGGGCCTCCACTGAAAATGGACCTGGTCCAGTTGGATTATCCCAGGTAACAAATGTAAAATAAAATAAATAAATGCATTTAGGCAAAGATCTTGGTACATGTCCTCCCTCCCTGTTTTCTGGGACATGTGGGATTGCTTTGCCACTGGGGATGGGTGATTAGATACAGAAGAGGGGCAGGCTTGTTCCTCTTCTCTTCCCTCTCTGGTGTTGGGTAGTAATGCAAGAAATTTTGGAGGTGAAAGTGAGTGGTTGGATGCTGCTTGATTAATAAGAATAAGTGATCGGAGGTGAGGGCTCTACTCATTCTAGCAAGGTGAGCAGGGATACATTGCCCTGATGAATGGTTGCAAGGATTTTTTTGTTGTGATTAATAAAGTGAAATGATGCAATAAAGTGATGATGTTTTATGAAGTTAATAAAGGTCCTCAAATATCAGTTTGATGTGTGATGTTTTATTGACGTCGATCGAGACTATATTGTTATAGAACATTGGTAAACCTGCAGCTAATGCATCATATTAAATCTCACAATTGTCAGGACTACAGACAACTAATTGGCTTTTACTAAAGAATACAATAGCACTGTCTTAATTAAATCCCATCCACAT
Source organism: Protopterus annectens (assembly GCF_019279795.1). Taxonomy (NCBI): domain Eukaryota; kingdom Metazoa; phylum Chordata; order Ceratodontiformes; family Protopteridae; genus Protopterus; species Protopterus annectens. Next base: position 1,367,193,404 of record NC_056739.1, read on the forward strand.
GATCCTATATAAACCAATAAGTTCCAAGTTCTCATAAATATGATATAAAAGTATAACCCATCAAGAGCCTTTCAATCAACATATTAGTACCAGGACTATGCCTCCAATTCAGTTATGTCCTGTTTGTAGTGTAGTAGCATTTATGACGATAACACTATACTGAATAAGAGTAGCTGCCTGTCAACATCAGAAACATATTCAGAGAGTGTAACCTTGTCCCTCTTCATGTGTTCCAAGAAGGTGCAATAGAACACAGGTCACTCATCCCCAAGAGATTAATGACTGTGTTATATGCATACCTGGGGTAAAAGGACTTGAGTACCCTGGTGGCGTCAAAAATTCAGGAGCCAGGAAGTCAGCTTACCATAACCCTATCTTTTCTCAACTTGCTTACACCTTACAATGGAGTCATCTATGGCAAAGATGTTGTTGTGTGTAGTATCTCTGCTAAGTAGTCTAAGGACTTCGGCATGCACTTAGTATTCTTCTTTTTGTGTGCGTTAATTGGTGGTACTAACATTTTAGCAGAAGCTGAGGTGGTTCTATGTTACTGAGGTTTGAGAATATTAGTGCCTAGGAAAAATCTGAGGCTTTTGTAGGGATTTTTTAGTATATCAGCACATGTGGGGTTATTGCTGATGCTCTGTTGATCTGATACTAGGAGTGTGTGACATTTAACAACTGTGTGGCCTGAGATTTCATCCTCGACTTTAAGTAAGTTTCCACAACCTGCACTGTATGGTAATGATAGTGAGTGATCAGTAAGCATAAGGCATTTGCTGCGCAGACCCAAGGTACCTAGATGACATAAGGGCAAACTATAGTCCTTCGATAAGCAAAAATGTAATAGATGGGAATGGAAAGTACAGGGGTTTATAGGACTGTTGAATAGTTGTAACTATTTTGCAATTATAGAGACCAGAAACATGACTTATAGAGTTATCTATTTCACTGTTTCTTTTATTAGGAAAATAGGAAAGATAATAGTGTTATAAGATTCTGTTACTTTTAACAATATACGATCTGTGCACATCAGTGGCAGATAGTGCAACTTAGAGCACAACAGTGGTAGGTATAAAAGACTAGTGCTTCTAAGAGCATATTTTTACCTAGGAGGCCACTGGCTATTATCTGACAAGGGTCGTCATCATGCCATGAGCAGCTTACCATGATACAACTCTGATAAACCAAGTGCAAATCCATGCAACACAGCAGAAAATCATATAAAAAAGTATATTTTTTTATCCATCCATCCACATTCTCTCACTCTCTCTCTCTCTCTCTCTGGCTCTCGCCCACCCTTCATAGCAATACAATTCACTTCAATTGACATTTAAAAGTCTTTTTAAGTTTTAACATTCATGGTTCTGATTCATGTTACCTGGTCTGTTACCATTAATCTCGACCATTCACATGTCCATATATTTATAACCCCCATTTTTCACACAACCCTGTCTCTCAACTTTCTGGACTTTTGCAGAATGTTCACATTTTTGCCTCATATGTTTAGTCTATCCTTCATAATATTTGTGCTATTCTGGCAAATCACTGAGGAATGAAGTCACTAAATAATGACAAACATTTCAGTTTCAGACTTGTAATGCAAACTATCATTGTTCCACATTTGTTATACCAATATTTAAAATCTTTCCCTGATTTTGGGCTTTTGTTTTCACATTGTTTTTGGCTTTGCCCACACATCTTGCACTAAGACGATGAGAGCTAACACTTAGTTGACTAAAAATATTTTTTTTCTATGTGCAGATAAAATATTGCGTCACTTTAAATGTTCTGGTTATGTGAACCCTGCAGCATTCGTACATGCTGACTGTTGCTGCAGTAATAGTATTGTGTTATATGTGAGTTGGTTGTTGTATTGATATATAATATGATATCAAATTAAACAGCTTGACAGCAATTTCTTATCAACTCATAATATATAATAAGACAGCTTGACAACAATGTCTTATGCAGCCATTCTTCCCCCTTCCTTGTCCACGATCAACAAATTGGAGAACATTTCAGCTTGTTAAATCACAATTTTTTTCATAAAATATGTGGAGTATCATCCTCATCTTTCTGCATCATGTGAGGATATATGCCAGACAGTTCTCTGTCCAAGAGTAAAGGCAATATAATGTTAGCAAGACACAGTGATGTCACTGAGAGTTATCATATGTCTGTAATTTGTCTTGTGTTCCCCTATTTGCAGGCCAGTGAGGTTGTAAATCACAGTCTATTAGTCCTTTATCTAATTTAGAACTGATTTGTTACTGTGACATTTGCATTAACCCCTGAGGGCATGTCCTGTGCACCTATTAGCATGTTAGTTAGTGATTTATTTTGTTTATTTGTAGGACTCTGCATTTAGTTATTTCATCCATTAATGAATGCAGTACTGAGGTCTACATCATTGGAATCACTAGTTATAAGTCTCTTGTCTGTATGTCTCATCATAACTAAGATAAATGTGAACATTAGATTAATCTGTAATTTGCTCCTGCTAGAAAGGTACTTTTGGTATGGCACTGCTGCACAATTATTATTCCTGATTCCAGAAAATGAAGCAGAAAGAGTTGTCTAGTAGGGAAGTAAAACCGCATTCTGTCCTGCTGTAGTTTTTCAACACTAACACTTGTATCATGTGTAAGTGGATGAGATGACTGATTCTTTAAACCGTTCATCAAGTTTTACCTTTTTCAGATGGAACCACAGTGTAGTCTGCCTTTCCAAGCATTCCTTCCTATGACATAGCAGTTAGCTACAACACAGAAAATATTCAGCAAAAGCAATGCTAGTTTTCATTATCCACACCATCACAAAATAATATTATGCACTGTTCCTCCATATAGATAGCGCCACACACAGCTGGAAACACCATTGCATTGCTACTCAGAAAATCAGGGTAGAATTTTTTGAGATATTTATTTTAAGTGATAATTGAATAAAATGTGGGAAAAAACAGTTGTTAGTGAACTTTTTTTATATTGTGCTTAAAACATTGCCTTAGTTCAATGGACTACATAATTTGAACAACAAATGGCACTGACAATGTGATGACTGTTCAGTGACAATACTCTACACATGCATATTGTTTCTCTGTACTTTTAATATTGTACTCTTTGTATGATTAAGTGCCAGTATCTACAGCACACTCTGACTATTTAATGCGAGAGCTGTATTTATTTTCACTTTTGGGAGTGGCTCTCAAAATCTGGTTTGTAGGATAGGCATTTGACAGACGTCATCACATATAGATTGAGCCATCTATCAGTGACCAGATTGGAGTAGGTCTTAAAAGGCATTTAGTTCATTTTAAGCAATGATTTAATACAATTAAATTACATATTAAGTAGGTGTTTAAACTAATTACGGCTAGCACATTGATTAAGTCCAGACTGAGCATCAGCTTAGCTTACTTTTCTTTGTCATATTGTAGTACATGTTTATAGAACAGTGACTATTGAATTACAGACAATTCGTTGGAGGTCAGAGGTCAAGAAATAATGACAGACATTTGTGATTTCAGATTTATTACCCTTCTAGACTTCTGACAATGCAAAACCTATTATAGCAGCTATTGCTAAGCTAATAATATTGATTTTTTGAAGTTTGTCCATATTTTGGGCATATTCCCCCATTAATTGGCTTATACGGATTTCTTTTACTAAAATATTGTGAGTTAAGGGATCCTGGTGATCCACTGTAATTATTATTGCTACAAAATTTGTATGTGGCTGTGTTCTGGCATTTAGTATCTTTCAGCAATGTCAGGCTAAATGGTGTTTCTAAGCCCATAAAGAAATTGTATGAAGTATACATATAAAAGGGAAGGAGGGAAGTGTTTTTTCGGCATTATTTTGGATGTGACTTATAATCACTATAGAAGGTGGTGTGTTGTATATTTTTATGAGTTGTCATTGTGAGAAAACAATTATTGTATTATTTTGTGAGCTTTCCTTTTTTTTAGCTTCAGTTAAGGGGGCGTGAGTACTGCTAATGTTAATACTACAATAATGTGTACTGTAATTTGATTTACTTCATGATTTGTCATTGAGGTATTTTAGTCAAATGAATTTAATGACATTCTGGAACCTCTGCAGCAGCATTGTCATTAGAATGTTGTTTGGGGTACCGACTGCTGGGATTTATGTTAGTTGTTTTAGTTTTAGATATACTTGTTAGCTTAGAGATTAGCTTGTGTAGGTTAATTCCATTCTTATTCTTTATTTGATTTCAGGGTACTTACGTATTATCACAACCACATTATATAAACATGATTTAGACTGCAGTTATGTAGCAACTTATGGTGGAGGTATTTTATTTAAGTGAGTTACCCGTATGAAAATGTCACCACAAAATAAGGTATTGATATACTGTGGTTGTTTATTGCACTTAATTTTTTGTATGTATATTTCAGTTAGACATTCACCATCACCTTTTATATGTGAAACAATAGAGCAGCTACCACGTTTAAAAGATGATGGGATACACCATTAAAAATTCGGCACTGTGGGGGTATATTAGCCCAGCTGTGTCTGGCTGGGGCAGCTAATACATATTCTAGCTTATTAGGTAGCACTTTAACCGTATCCCTCTACTGAACCTTAATGGGAACAGCAGAAAGAAGAACAAGTGTACTCAAAACCTGTGAACCTTGCATACTGCTGTGGACCGTTGGGAAGTATTAGTTTGTTCAAATGCCATTCCACATATTAATGATATCTGTTCTGCAGGGTGGTTTTTTTTTATTTATAAAAACCACCAACAACAAAACCAATATATTGGTTCTTTGTTTAATTAATAATTTTTGGAAGTATGTCACTCGAAATCCAACATACATCACACAAGCTGCTCAGCTGTGCATGTATAATGGGTGCACAGTCCATTCCAGATACGATAGTTATCAATTACGTTTCCTTCCTTTTATTCTAAACTTAAAAAACAATAACACCAAATTAAGTACAGACACAGATATCCAAGTTGTTTTCCAAATCTTTGCAGCTATATATAACATACCTCGGTGGGAGAATGGATTGGAAATGAGCCGCATCTCCTGTTCACAATTTGGTTGCGAGAATACATAAGTACCGATTTCAGTAACAGTTGTTACTCTATTAAAAAACAAATAATTAAATAAATAATGAATACATATAGTTAATATTAGATAGCAACTTAACATAAAGAGAGATGTTTATGCTGATATATACATTTCTCTCTCCTCTCTTTCTCTCTACAAAGGTATATAACAATAAATTAATATTAATATTAACTAGCTAATATAATTATTAATTATTTAAATGCTAGTGACCCTAGGAGTTAGGAGTCGGTGTAAGACTTTGCATAAGGAATCAGGATGTCCTTATTGGGTATTTAACATAAATTGCATTTTTCCTCCTCTTATATCTTAACATTTTATTTGAGTTTCAGGCTCCTCAGCCTTACAGATTCCTAAGGAGAGGTGGCAATGGATATCTAAAGAGGCTCAAGTCTTGTTTCTGGAATTGGAAGAGGCTCAGTCACTAGATCAGGCTTTGATGGGAAGGAAGCGTACCATTCCTATATTGGAGGATGAGATGGCGTCAGCATCCAAATAAAGAATTTGCAACCTCTGTTCAGGATCTGCCTTCCATAAGTGAGGGCTTGGCTGGCTCCAAAGGTAACAAGAGAGGTGGTGAACTTAAGTTGGATGCTTCAATTAGGGGTTAGTCAGTAGAGGAATATCTTGATGAGTGTATTAGCTCTCTTCCAGAGGAAAGAAGGACAAGAGTTTATGATATGGCAGTGGCGAGGGGATTTGGTTTAATACCCACTCAAACAGTTAAGATATCTGGCAGGGTTTTACCAGGACTAGTTGCTGCCCCTGCTGTAGGAACGCAGCAGTCAGAGCCCATTCCCCCCCCAGCTGAGGAAAGGATCCAGTTTCAACTGACCCTGGTTTCAACATTACCCAATTTTTATCTCCCATGGCAGTTTTAAATTCTGTTAACAGTGCAAAGCCAGGATCCCACATCATGTCACATGTCCCACACAGCATCAAAGAAAACATTTATAAAGAGGATTTTGCTGATGTATTTGATTTAGTTGATCCTGAGGCTAAGAATTTAACGGCATCTTTAGCTGCAATTGACAAGAAAGCTTCTGCCAACTTTTTAACTAGAAATTGGAACACATAGTCTTTATCGTTTATGGTATTCATGGATGCTATTATTGAAAAAGACTCCAGTCAGGCATTAGCACTGCTTGTGTATTTTCAGTCAATCAGGGAAGCTCATCATGTTAAAGGTGGGGTCTGCATGGTTGGTGCATGATCAGAGGTTTAGGAAGTTGAACGGCATGGATAGAGACATCCCAAAATTTGGTTAAATTCCATGATGGATAAATCCATCACCCTGGAAAAGGAAGGTTTTCTCAGATGTCCGGGTGAAGAGAACTTCTGTTGGGCTTTCAACAGTGGAAGGTGTATGTGGCCTTTTTGTAAATTTCGCCACTTGTGTTCTCACTGTGCTAAAGGGCACCCATCTGCTAGATGCTGATCCTTGTCTGGCCACAGACCCATTAACAGACAGTCTCCAATCTTGGGAAACAGCATAGGATTGCACAATGCCACATTTAAAATGAAATCATAATTTTCATGGCTCAAGAGGCAATGGATCAAAGGGTTTTGGTTGCATTCATTCTTTCCACTCCCTTGTCAAACTAGATTAGTTGGCTCAGTCCCTTGCTGATTACCCTTATATCAAACTGCTGAGTTTCTCATTGAAAGTTTTAGTTGTGGTTTAAGATTGGGTCCAAGATTAATTTAGATTATGCACTAGTTAGGAATCACTTATCTATCAAGAGTCAGGAGGACATTGCCTTGTGTCTAACTAAGAAAGAAATAGCAGCCAGCAGGGTTTTAGGACCATGTACTCAATCCTTCTGGCCTGTTAAAATCCCACCTATTGGTTTAGTCCCCAAAAGAAGGATGGTGAATTTAGAAAGATACTTTATCTTTCAAACCCAGCAGGGTCATTGGTCAATGACTTCATTGACAAGAAGCAATCCAAGTTACAGTACTCATATTTGGAACATGCAGCTCAAACAATGTGAAGTTTTGATGACCCATGGCTTTGCAAGTTAGATATTCAATCAGCTTTTCATGTACTTTTGATAAGGCAGTAGGACTGGCCTTTATTAGGGTTTCAGCTGGTTTCAGCAAAGCTTTATTTTGACAAGGCCATTCAAATGGGGTGTTCCATAGCTTCTCTCACTTTTGAGGTCTTCAGCATGGCACTTCATTGGTCCTGGTAAAGGAGAGCACCCAAACAAACAGCAATTCATTACTCAGATTATTTTTAATAGTTAGTAAGGGTAAACCAGGAGCTTTAGAAGCAACAACCTTATTCATGAACATTTGCACCTCCTCGGGGTGCCTTTGGTGGAGGATAAATTAGAAGGCCATTGGCATTTTTAGGTTTGGTAGCAAATGCTAACTCTAAGATTTTACACTCTAAGCAGACAAGATGAAGTGTCTGAGGTCATTAATCATGAATTTCTTAAGGACTGACAAAGTTAGGATATCTAACGTCATTCAGTTTCATGGCTTGTTAAACTTTCATGCATGGTTATTGTTCTTGGCAGAACTTTTCATCTGGCTATTTCAAATTTGTTAACAAGCAGCAAACCCAAATATTATAAGGTGAGAGTAGCCCACAAAGTTAATGAGGACCTTTTTTTATGGATTACCTTTTTGAGTCATTACAATGGTGTATCATTTTGGCAAGCACAGTGGATATTTTCCAGTGACTTACAGTTATTCACAGATGCTGCAGCTGGAGTTGGGATGGGAGAATATTTTCATGGGAGCTGGTTGTTACAAAATGGCCTAAATCCTGGCCCATAGAGAGGAGGAAAGATATTACCCTCTTGGAGATTTTTCCAATATGGGTGGCTGCTTTGGTTTGGAAAGAGCATTTGAAAAATTCTAGGTTGTATTTTTGTTTGGATAACCTGGCAGTAGTTCAGACTTTAAACAAGCAATCTTCAAAGTCCAGATGGGTTCAATGATTATATTATTGGTATTGTTAGGACTGCAAATCATTTCAACTTTTTCAAGCATTCATGGTCCTGGTTGTGAAAATGGCATAGCTGACAGTTTGTCCAGTTTTCAGTTTCTCAGGTTTTGTCAGTTGACAAGGGATGCAGAGCCAAATGGTACCTTAATTTCTCCAGAAATCTGGTTGATTGGAGAAGAGTAGCTGGAGCCTTGGTGTCAGATCTCTAGGCCAGGAATACAGATAGAGCATATTTTTCACCAATTCAATCCTTCTTAGTGTTCTATAAGGATTTGCCTGCTAATCAGAGGAAGTGGGGTTTGCCATTACTTATTCAATTCTTTGTATACAAATGCTGTAAGAGTGATTCACCTGCTATGACTAGGATTCATTTGGCAGCTTTAATGTGCTTGGGCCTCTTAATGGAGTATTCCGATAATTCTGGCCACTGGCTATTATCTCAAATGATTAAAGGTTTATTGAGGGTAAAGGGGCCTCAAGTGATGCCAGAGACCTGATTGGTTGATACCTGTTGGTGGTAATTATTAGAGGTATGTTTATTTCAGCAAAAAGTTTCTATTCATTTACTTTGTGGGCAGCATTGTTTTCTTGCCTTTATGCAGGTGTTTTTGTGCCAAGGAATTGTTCTGCACCTTGTGTTGGGAAGACTTGGTCATCTATAGTGACTTCATAATTTTTTGGTTGCAAAAATTTTTATTTTGGTCTGTGATAGTGCTTAGACTTCATTGGTTTGGAGCCAGAAAGGAGAGTGATAGACCATGACGACTTTGTGAAGCCAGATAAAGACTTTATGATTCAGATGGCATTCATCTGAATAATTTAAGTTTTGATTTATTTAACATAAACGACTGTTTAGCAATTGAGAAGTATGTTGATACTTCAAGTATCTTACATTTTTAATGCCTTTTTGGTTATTATTTATTGGAGGCCACTTTAGGGGGGAAAAGCATGTTTATGCCATTTGACAGATGGCTTGTGGCTTTTACCTCCCTTTTCCTTTCCCACCTGTTTGCTTATTAGCAGCCTTGTCATGTGGGCAGTATGTTTTCCAGGTTGAAGCCATTAGACAAGACAAAGTTGTGGTGGAGATGTAAGTCTACTCTTAAAGTTACTTGGTAAATAGGTCCGAGACAGCTTGTGGTATGCACCCAGACACATTCAATAATGAGACAGAAAGGGCTTGTTACGCCAATCTGCTTGAAAAGGGATTTTAGAGTGTGTTTTTTATCTGGCTACAAAATAGAGATATTGTATTACAATAAAGATTTTTATTTTGTGTTTGCTGAATAAGCAATTGTAGCACTAATGTTTTGTGTTTGTGTTATTTCTCAGTTAGAGTAGAACCTCTAAGGCATATATATAGTATAATGACATTGCCAAAGCCTGTTTCATGGCCCTCTGATGGAGTAGGGCCCTATTGGGCCAAATTGGTCTCCTTGGTCTAAGTCTAACCCTGATTATAACCTTCCTAGATGTTTATTCACCTACCTAACTCTTCATTTTGTTTTCACTTATAGAGCTGAATAACAGCAAAAATGGGCTTATGTAGTGTCAAACTGCCTGAGGGATCCGATGTTGTAAAAATCAAATAAATAAAAAGTCCATGTAACAAAAATACACTGAAAATTATAATAGGAATTATAGCGATGCAATAGGGCTATTAACATGTGAGCTTTTCAAATATTTAATGGACTACAGACTTTATGTGAAATGGTTCTGATGAAGTCCAATATGTGTAAGGAAGAAAGCGCTTAACCGTTTTTACTGTTTTTTTTTTTTTTTGTAAATAAAAGTTTATATAATTTAGTTTAAAGTTTCCCCTGGTGGCTCAGTGAACTAGTTTTCAAGCATTTACTAACTACTAATAATTTTTAGGTCTATATCACTTCAGCGAAAAAACTTTTAGTCGAATACCTCTTTGTCAAACACTAATTGTCAAAAGCTCTAGCTATTGAAATGGACATTTTAGCTAATTTTTTTCCTAGGGGAAAAAACTCTTGGCCAGCCTAGCAAACGTCAAACATTTCACAAAATTTAAAACCCACCAAGGTGGGGGGCTGTGCTTCCCACAACCCCCCTAACTAAATATACCAGCTCTGAGATTGCACTACAATGGGGAAAAGGAAAAATCCCCGATGATAGCCAACCTTTTTACCCCATAGGAAAAAATTTGCTAAAATGGCCTTTTGACGGATCGAGCTTTTGACAATTAGCGTTCGACAAAGAGGTGTTCAATTGCTAGGGTTTCCACTGAAGTAAAGTAGACCCATAATTTTCAGTGTATTTTTGCTACATGGACTTTAATTATTTGATTTTATACAGCATCACATCCCTCGGGCAGTAAAGCACTATGTGAGCCTATTTATGCTGTTATTTAGTCTTTATGTGGTGGCTGCTCAGTCACCTGTTGGTTTGCTTGTTCTGACTTATAGATGCTGCATATGTATATCACTTTTATACCTTGTCCCAGAGCAGTCCAGCATACATTCCAAGCTACTTCTTTCTAGCTTTTCTTTAAGCTATGTATGTGCAGCATATTGCTTGAAAGGTTATTTGATAAGTATTTATTTTTGTAAGCCTGTTTTACTAATATTTGCAAAATCAATGGTCTGTTTTCTTTTTTATATATATCTGTTTAATGTGGTTTTAAAACAAATAAACAAAGTAATTATAAAACAAGCAAATAACTATTTACAAAGGTCTACAGCTGATCAATACATCAGTGTTATATATCAAAAACGATTAATATTGTTTAACCAAGTCTTTAAGTTTAAGCCAAGATATATATGAATGTGAATATTAGAAGTTTTCATCTTTATAGTATACAATTCACTACTGCAAACAATATTTGCAATAATAATAAATTCATCAGGGATCTACCCCTTCATAAGACAACAGTTAAAAATCCCATAATTCATTAAATACTGGAGGTTAGTCACATTATGTTTCAAAATTTCAGTTATACCCAATAAGGACATAACAATTAGTGCATCAGTACATATTAGCACAGTTATGCAATTAAAGAGACCATACACTAAAGAAATTATAGCTAAGATAAATAAATGTGTATAACCTTATATGGTGTATAATATGGTGTATAACTATATATAATAAAAACCTGATAATCCTAGCGACAACACTATATATATATATATTTATATATATATATATATATATATATATATATATATATATATATATATACATATATATAAAAAATTTATACATAAATATACAATACCAGTGCATCCAGCTTATATAGATACATACATTAAATTTTTTTATGTGAAATATAAAATGCAAATATATATATATATATATATATATATATATATATATATATATATATATATATATGGGTCTACTACTAATGCCCGAAACGACGATTCCCCGACAGAAAACTCACCGACGCCAGATGACCGACAGGTAAGTGTACCGACAGGGTGATTTGCCGACAGCGGAAAGACCGACAAGGGAATGTGCGATCCCGACACGGTAAGTGTGCGATGGTGACGGAGTTAGGAGCGGTCAGGTAAGTGCTTGAGATTGTGGGATGTCGGGTTAGGCTGTGGGAAAGGTGAGTGTGTGTTCGTGTCGGAGGTATGGTTCGGGTAAGGTAAGTGTGTGCTAGTGAGGGACTGTAGTTTAGGGACGGGTTAAGTGAGTTAGGGTTAGGGTGCAGGTAGGTGATGTGCGTTAGTGTCGGAGCTTGGGCTAGGGGTGGGTTAAGTGAGTTAGGGTTAGGGTGCAGGTAGGTGAAGTGTGCGTTAGTGTCGGAGCTTGGGCTAGGGGTGGGTTAAGTGAGTTAGGGTTAGGATGCAGGTAGGTGATGTGTGCGTTAGTGTCGGAGCTTGGGCTAGGGGTGGGTTAAGTGAGTTAGGGTTAGGGTGCAGGTAGGTGAAGTGTGCGATAGTGTCGGACCTTAGGGTTAGGGTTTGGGTCAGGGCTAGTGTGTATGCTATGTAGTGTCGCGTGTTGTTTACGTTCCGTGTGTCGGTGTAATGGTGTTCGGTGTTTTGCGTTGTCGGGTTTATGTCGGGTTTGTGTGTTGTCGGTCATCTGGCGTCGGTGAGTTTTCGTCGGGGAATCGTCGTGTCGGGCATTAGTAGTAGACCCATATATATATATATATATATATATATATATATATATATATATATATAAATAATCAGACAATCTAAAGTACAATGTATAAAATATATAGAAAATGTATTGTAACATATTAAAAATCTAAAAATTCAAGAGAATCAATGTTTCAAAGGTCGAGCTTTTAAAAAAGGTTTTAGTGACACCATTTGATTCAACCCTGGGGGCTTGTCTGGATTAAATCTAATAATCCATCTCTGCTCAGCAGTTTCTGTGTCATTAAATAAATTACCCCACCTTATTTATTTATTTATTTATTTATTTGCAGTTGGTTTACCAGGATAGTCCATTGGGCCAATAAGAACCCGTTTTCAATGGAGTCCTGGGGAGAAAAGCTCCAAAACAAAGGTTACAAAAAGATTACAGCAGATTACAATTTCAATCATTTGTAGGTTAAAGACAAAGCTTTAAAACATTGGTAACAAAAAAGATTACAGCAGTTTACAATTGTGGTAATTTGTGGGTTCAAGACAGAACAAAGATTAAGCATTTACAAAGGATTTTTTTTCATTTTGTAGAAAAACTAAGATTTAAGCAGGTATAATAAAAATGTTAAGGTTACATTTTGTAGAAAAATAAAGCATCGCTGCAGTGAATATATAGTTTCTTGAGTGAAATAGTAGAATAAAAGAATTATAAGGTGTCATTACAGTTGGCTTATTATTTGGTGTCTGGTAATATATGATAAAGCTGCCCATAGGAAGTGAAGAATAGGCTAGGAGGGGTAGGAGCAGGAGCATTCCCATGAGGATGTTAGATGTGAGTGCAGTGATTTTTTAAAAGCAGGGAGGTTGGTGGTGATACGGATGGAGGGAGGAAGGGAGTTCCATAGGCGTGCCAGGGCAAAGGACAGGAGGTTTTGTCCTGGAGAGTGACGGGGTTTGTGCAGTTCTATTAGATTTTGGTTATTAGATCTTAGGAGTCTTTGTGGCAGGTGCATTTTAAAGGCAGAGCTGAGAGAGGGACAGAGGGAGGGATGAAAAATTAGTTTATGAGCAAAAGTAAGCTGAGTATAGGAGAGATGGTTGGGAAGCTCTAACCAGTTAAGTTTGTGGAGAGATACACAGTGATGGGTAGATGATTTGTGGCTAGTTGCAAATTTGGCAATTTTATTATAACAAGAGGACAGTTTTGTTTTGAGATAGGATTGTAGGTTTGTTAGCAGAGGGGCACCATAAAGGAGGGAAGGGATGAGAAATGTAGTAGCAAGAGTGAGCTTAGTAGATGTAGTGAGGAATCGATTGTGTCGGTAGAGCATGCCAAGTTTTTGGTGGTTTTTTTTATGTTTAGTTGTAAGTGGTTATTGAATTTAAGCTGGTCATCAATCTGGACTCCTAGTAGTTTGGTTTCAGATACCAGTTCAAGAGGTGTGTTATTCTGGCTAGTGATGGAAAATAGTTTTCTATCAATGGTGCTGGTTTTTGAGGGGGTAAATATCATAAGTTTGGTTTTTGATGCATTGAGTGCTAGATGATTGTCCATCATCCACTGTTCTGTGGTAGAAAAGGCGTCTTGAGTCAGTTTTAAGAGAGCAGGGATGGATGTGGCTGAACAGATAATTGTGGAATCATCTGCATATTGAATAAGTGTAGCATGAGGAATTGAGTGAAAGAAATCATTTATGAATATATTGAAAAGGAGAGGACCCAAAATGGAACCTTGGGGGACACCAGTGGGTGTGTTAAGGAAGGAGGAGATGGCTTTTTTCCACTTGACAGCTTGTTGCCTGTTGGAGAGATAGCTGGTAAACCAACTGAGAGAGGAATGGGATAGGTTTAGGTTAGATAGTTTAGTTAGGAGAAGGTTGTGAGAGATAGTATCAAAAGCCTTAGAGAGGTCTAGAAAGAGCGTAGATACAGTAGACAATATTTGTAAAACCAGACATTTAAAAATATGTTCAGGTCCTGTATTCATGTTGTGCATAGCAATCACACTATTCTCCTTACAGTTCCTAATATCCCTATAATGTTCCAGGATCCTGTCCTTCAGGCGTCTATTGGTCTTACCTATGTAGAAGCTGTAGCATACTACACATTGATTATTTATTTCTCTATATATATATATATATATATTAGCATTTTATATTTCACATAACAATTTTTAATGTATGTATCTATATAAGCTGGATGCACTGGTATTGTATATTTATGTATATATATATATATATATATATATATATATATATATATATATATATATATATATATATATATATATGGGTCTACTTTAAATAACCGAACCGACACGTCACCGACACACAAAACACCGACCCCAAATAACCGAAAACACACAACACCGACAACTCACAAAACCGAAAACCATTACACCGACACAAAAAACGTAAACTACACATTACACATAATGACATATCCACTAACCTTAACCCAAACCCTAACCCTAAGGTCCGACACTACCGCACACTTACCCTACCCGCACCCTAACCCTAACTCACTTAACCCACCCCTAAACCTAAAGACTGTCACTATCGCACACTTAACCTACCTGCACCCTAACCCTAACTCACTTAACCCACCCTAAAACATAAAGCCCGTCACTATCGCACACTCACCCTACCCGCACTCTAAACCTAACTCACTTAACCCATCCCTAAACTACAGTCCGTCACTATCACACACTTACCTTACCCAAACCCTAACTCCGACACTACCGCACACTCACCTTTCCCACACCCTAACCCAAAATCCCTCAATATCGCACACTTACCTGACCGCTCCTAAATCCGTCACTATCGCACACTTACCGAGTCGCGCTCACACGTTGCCCTTGTCGGTCTTTCGGCTGTCGGCAAATCACCTTTTCGATCAACTTGCTTTTCGGTCGTTTCGTCTCGGTCTTCTGCGTGTCGGTGAAGTGTCGGTTCGGTTATTTAAAGTAGACCCATATATATATATATATATATATATATATATATATATATATATATATGTATGGATATATAGTGTTGTTGCTAGGATTATCAGGTTTTTATTATACACAGTTATACAACATACAAGGTTATACACATTTCTTATTTATCTTAGCTATAATTTATTTAGTGTATGGTTTCTTTAATTGCATAACTATGCTAATATGTACTGATGCACTAATTGTTATGTCCTTATTGGGTACAACTGAAATTTTGAAACATCATGTGATTAATTTCCAGTATTTAATGAATTACGGGATTTTTAACTGTTGTCTGATGAAGGGGTAGATCCCTGAAAGCGCTTACCACTGTTTTTTAAGGATTTATTCTTTGTAACTTTGTTTTGATTCTTTTTTTATTTTTGTAATACATTTCCCAGATGTGGTACTGTCAGTGCTCTTACTTTTGTTGTTTTTCACTTTTCACTGACAGTTTTGTGCTTAGAGAGAGGATATTTACTTTTATTTCTACTTATTTTGCCTCTCTAAAGCAACATGGCATAAGGGAATGTTTCTACCATAGCAACTGAGCTGAACAGCGATGCAAATATGGTTAATGGCTCCAAAACTTGTCCTGCAGAACGCTTGAATGGACTACTAACAACGGATGTGAATCCCTTATTGAACATAGGGTTGAAAACAATGGATACAATATATGTTGACAACTCTGAACAGCTAAATAATTTTAATGCCATCTATAGAGACCTGGAAAATAAATTGTATAAGTTTAAATGGCTCCAGTGGCAGCGCTTCCACTTGGAAGCATGTTTACAACAGAATCTTGTCGATAGAGGGCTACGCATATTGACCATGCATACCTATGGTCCAACATATCCAGAACTTCTTAGGCATTAGCAAATCATAAACTTAGAGTGCAGTTTCAAATACCTGCATCTACTGATAGACTTTTTCCATCAACAAGAGGACGAGCTAGCTAAAGACATTAATATTGTCTATGGCAGCATTATAGATAGCTATTCTACACAAATAGTAGGTACAAAGCTGGATACTTTACATGAAAATATATTAAACTATGAGAAAAGACTTGCTGCAGTTAAAACCCATAAATTGCACAGGGATTTTAATGATTTCCAGTATGGGAATGTATTTTCTTGGGTGAGGGAGCACCCTCCCAAGAGCCAGACCAGACAGACAGCTCGGGGGATCCAATCAGCAGCTCCACAGAGG
Organism: Protopterus annectens; assembly: GCF_019279795.1. Taxonomy (NCBI): domain Eukaryota; kingdom Metazoa; phylum Chordata; order Ceratodontiformes; family Protopteridae; genus Protopterus; species Protopterus annectens. Next base: position 1,367,209,720 of record NC_056739.1, read on the forward strand.
CAACGCCATAACGAAGTTAATTTGAATGAAGGAATAGGTGACACACCCACTCCAACTGAGTCTGAGCAAGCAATAAGCAATGAAGCAACTGCCAGCTTTGCTGGTGTTGTAAAAAACAGTGTAAAGCCATTTTTTTGGTTCTAAAGTGCATACACTACAACCTGCCAGGAGCGATGCTCCGGTGGTTAAACCCAATGAAATGAGAAACATTCAGCTATCTTCTAACAGTTTATCTAATGGCCTTAACCCAGTGAATAACATGGTGCGTTTTTTACTACAGGAACCTTTGCCAATAAGAGGACGGCCGATGTATCACAGTCAGCGGAGACCACCGAGTGCAGGGGGACAGGACAGAAAGAGGTTGAGGAAAGTTTGCTTTTTAACATTTCGTCACACCCATTGACTGAAAACCAGGTGAGACTTTTAAATAAAGGGCTCAGTTTTGTTCCAGCAAAGAAAGATGATTTAACTGATGTAATAAAAGACCTCAGACTTTTTGGCCGGACTTTTAACACTTAAAACTTTGTTTGGCAACAGTCCTCATATGACCAGCAATTTATTTAAAAAAACGAGTACGTTTATTCCACCATGTAATGCAGTTATTGAAACATTCCTTGACGTCTGTGACCGAGAACTAAGAGAGAAGTTGGATGTGAGCAAAGATTGCAGCTCTAACACTTTCTATAATTTGAGCAAAGATGAATATCATGCTATGATTGATTTAAAACACATGCATTCTATTGAAATAAGACCGCAGACAAGGGAGGGGGAATAGTGGTGATGGGTTAACAGCTATATGTTGAACAAATGTTACAATTATTAGATGATGACTCCACATATCAGAATATATCTAACAATGTTGTAAGAAGTGTTATTGATAAAGTATCTTTTTTGATGTTTGATTTTGTTAATTATCGGTATGATTAATGAGGAACTGTTTGAATACTTTTCGGTCGGTAATCCCACTATACCTGAGATTTATGGCTTACCTAAGATACATAAGCATTTGTCAGTTCCACCCATGCATCCCATAGTCTCGGGTAAAGGATGGGTTACTGAACCTCTATTTTTATTGAGAAGAATCCACATCCACTCCTATCTAATTGTAAGACTGTGCTAAGAGATTCTAAGGTTTTTCTTGAAACTCTTAGGATGAAATGGATGAATATAGATACCAGCCATTGCTGTTTCTTGGTAACAATGGATATAGAATCATTATTCATGGTGATTCTGAATGAATGGGGAATAGAGACCATAAGGGAACTACTTCACAGTGTAGACTATAACAAGAACAAATGCGACCTCATTTGTGCTTTGTTGGGTATAGTACTGACCAATAATGTTTTCTTATTTCAACAACAGAAACACTTACAGAAGGTTGGTGTGGCTATAGGCACAGCTTGTGTGAATAGCTACAACAACCTTTCCTTGGTTCAATGGGAATGCACACATGTGTTAACCAATAGTACATATGGCAGGTATATTGAGTGGTATGTCAGGTTTGTGGATTATATTTTATTGCTGTGGAATGATACAGAGGTAGAGATAAATGCATTTTTCAGTTACCTCAATAATACCACTCAATTTCTTAGATTTACCTCTCAATATTCCATGACTGAAATTGACTTTCATGATGTCAAAGTAAGAAAAGATGAATTAAACCAGATTAGAACTGGTTTGTTTAGGAAACATGTTAGAAAAAACACGTTCCTACATAACAACAGTATGCACCCGAACCACACCAATGTCAACATCATCAAAGGCCAAGTATACAGGATTATGAGACTGTTTAATAATGATGATGAACTACAAATAGCCCTGGACCAACTTAAATCTGAGTTTTTAAACAGGGGCTAGAACTATAGATAGGTGTATTCTAGATGGTTGGAGCAACAGGGCGGGTAGATGTAGACCCTATTATGATACTCACACTACAACTCGAGCAAGTGGGCAAGTCAATGATCGTGATGAGGTAAGGCATATACATACAGACACAGATAACACACTTAGGATCCCACTCACTTTTGCAAGCAACATAAGTGTAGTATGTGATGTAGTAACCAAAAACTGGGGTATTCTATCCACGACTGACAGCCTACAGGGTATAATTATTACTAAGCCAAGTTTCACTTTTAGGAACAATAGAACATTGAGAAATGAACTATGTTATAGCAATGCCGCAACCAATACTGCCAGTAGATCAGATAGACTGGGCACATACATGTGTAGAAATTGTGGAGCATGTAAACACATACACAATGGCAGGACTTTTACACATCCCTCGAAGAAATTCAGTCATAGCAGTAATCTCTACGCTGATTGTTCCACATCAAACGTGGTCTACTTCACCTACTGTGTAGTATGCTACAGCTTCTACATAGGTAAGACCAATAGATGCCTGAAGGACAGGATCCTGGAACGTTATAGGGATATTAGGAACTGTAAGGAGAATAGTGCGATTGCTATGCACAACATGAATACAGGAAATGAACATATTTTTTAAATTTCTGGTTTTACAAATATTGTCTGAGAAATTAAGGTGGGGTAATTTATTTAATGACACAGAAGCTGCTGGGCAGAGATGGATTATTAGATTCAATGCAGAGAAGCCCCCAGGGTTGAATCAAATGATGTCACTTAAACCTTTTTTTAAAAGCTCGACCTTTGAAACATTGATTCGCTTGAATTTTTACATTTTTAATATGTTACAATACATTTTCTATATATTTTATACATTGTATTTTAGATTGTCTGATTATTTATTTCTTTATATATATATTAGCATTTTATATTTCACATAAAAATTTTAATTTATGTATCTATATAAGCTGGATGCACTGGTATTGTATATTTATGTATTTTTTATATATATATATGCTTGTGTGTGTATGTATATATATATATATATATATATATATATATATATATATATATATCGCTAGGATTATCAGGTTTTTATTATACATAGTTATACAACATACAAGGTTATACACATTTCTTATTTATCTTAGCTATAATTTCTTTAGTGTATGGTCTCTTTAATTGCATACCTGTGCTAATATGTACTGATGCACTAATTGTTTTGTCCTTATTGGGTACAACTGAAATTTTGAAACATCATGTGACTAACCTCCAGTATTTAATGAATTATGGGATTTTTAACTGTTGTCTGATGAAGGGATAGATCCCTGAAAGCGCTTGCCACTGTTTTTTAAGGATTTATTCTCTGTAACTTTGTTTTGATTCTTTTTTTATTTTTGTAATAAATTTCCCAGATGTGGTACTGTCAGTGCTCTTACTTTTGTTGCTTTTCACTTTTCACTGACAGTTTTGTGCTTAGAGAGAGGATATTTACTTTTATTTATATGTAAAAAAGTTCCCTGTAGTTGTGCCTATGTACCAGCATTTGTTAGTGCTTGGTCCATACTGTCCCATGCTAACAGGCTGAGAGGTATGTATGTGCAACATCATCTATACAATATTTGCAGTCACTGTACTCACAACTGAAATTGTACATCTGTAGAAGTATGTATTAGTAGTCTGTGTACTAATATTACGTGAGAAATTACTAATGGTATTTTTTTTCTTTCTCTCCACACCCCTTATCTTTTTTAATTTTTTTAATGTTATTTATTATTATGATTTGGTATTACTATATTATTTGCAACTAACTGTTATTTTAGCCTTTTTTGCTGTTAAAATACTTTCCTTTATGTTATTTATTGTTGTGTTCCTCATTATATTCCTTTATATTTCTTTTGATTAATCAATATTATCGGTTATTATGTTAACACTAACATTTATTTGGTTAAGTTTATTGTTACCTTAGGTTTATATTTAAGTTAGTACAGAGAGACAAGGTAGGCCAATTCCAGGTGATCCACCTACCTTGGCTCCCTTGGCCGTGGCACTAGGGCCCAGCATGTCTGACTCGCAGACTGGTGGTTCACCCTCTGTTGCCCCTGCACTATCTGTGGTGTCAAGTAGTTCTGCTTCACAGGCTGAGGCCAGGTCTTCCTCTGGGTGTGGAAGTGGAGGGAGTGATTATGTCACCCATGAGGAACTGCAGGGCATGATGCGTGGGTTGCTGTGCCAAACTCTCAGTGCATGCCTATGCTAGATGGAGAGCATGGTGTCCATCCTGGTGTGGCAGCCTAAACCTGGAAGCCAGCATCCACCACTGCCTCCATAGGAGAAGTGAAGGAGCAGTGCTGACAGTCCCATGGGTGAGGACATGAGTCTCACTGCTACCGTGTGTGACGTCCATGGGACTGGCATTCCACAACACCCTCCTCATCCAAGGTTTTTACCTCCCTCTTGTGTTACACACTGACCCTGTCTGCTGTATTGTCTGTCTACCAAAGCTTCCTCACCTTCCCAACTTACCTCCCCCACATGTACCTATGTCCCTTCCCAAGCGTTCCACTCTCACCTAAAAAAAAAAAAAATTGGCACTTGTCCCAAAAAAAAAAAAAAAAAAAAAAAAATATATATATATATATATATATATATATATATATATATATATATATATCGTCCCATACATAGCGCTCGATTTCGCACAAGTGCCCACTGGCCACAGTTACTTCGGTCCAATTGGCTTGGGGGTGACAGTCCAAATTGAGGTAAAAAAAATCTGTTAAAGTGCACAGTTGTTGCATTAAAAGGAAAGGATAGCTATAGTTCTTTCCTACACCCTTCCTGTATATCCCTACCTGCCTTTCGCTATGTTTTTCCACTTGCTTAAACCCCATTTAACCACTCTCCTATCTTTCCACTTTTTATTTCTTTAAATATTTTTTGCAAAACACTGGGTGATGCACAGCATTGCTAAGCTCAGCTAAGTGGTGCTATATTGATATATTTGGATGGCAAAGTGGTGCAGCGGTTTGCGTTGTTGCTTCACACCAAGACATTCACTGATTCAATTCTTGGCTGGGGAGTCATCTGTGTGGAGTCTGCATGTCCTCCCTGCATTCATGTGGTTTTCCTCTGAGTGCTCCGGTTTCTTCCCACATTTCAAAAACATGTGTCTGGAGCATTTCTCCCTGGGTTCCACTGAAAATTTGCTCATTCCAAGTCAGACTTTCCTGGTTTACAAATGTTAAATAAATAAATGTGTGTGAAATCATGTTCAAAATGTACACCTGGACCCTGTTTCAGGCCCAAGACCATTGCACCTACAGAAAAATTCATCAACCTCCCTAGACACACAGCTGTTAATTAACACAGGTGTTTTAAGCAAAACATAGTACTTGCCATTTTCCCATTATTATAAGTGCTTAGGCACTGCTCAGCATTGTGCCACGTTGCACAAATTTGCTTAAAGAGTAAAGGAAAAATGGGAGTGTGGGAGTGTAACTTTGAGTTTATTATAGGAATATATCACTGGAAAGCTAGACACAGAATAATGGATGTAGGTGAGCTCTGACAGTTAACTCTGCACCTCTAGCTGTAACACTTAAAATACACACCTGCTAAAACTGTAATGGAAAAATAGGTGTTTAACTGGGATTGTGATGGAGAAATACATCCCTATAAAGTCATGTACATAATAATGGATGCAAATGAGGTATGTAACGTCATGTAAGTGTGCAAGTATATGTTGAGAAATGCATCTGCTGTAACACTGACTCAGTAGCTCAGTCTGCTAAATGCTTTGAAAACCTTAATCCTTGTTACACAAGGTCCTGGCTTCAAATCCAGTGGCGTGTCCCATTTAAAATACATGTATTATGTCCATTACCATTGTTAATTCTGTAAAGAATGACTGTGTCATCAAATATTTATTCACCTAAAGCATTTCAAATGGAATGTCTGATGTTCAGTGATGGAAGTCAATGGCCTGCATATAGGACCACAGTTCACGTATTCCTATTAGAACACTAGAAAGTGCATACAGTGTCAGGTCATCTTTTACTATGCACTCACAGAGGATTTTAGGTTATGTAATACAAAGAAAGCCTAGTGATATCAGACTACAGCACACAATCATTTGCTACTGATATTACAGATAAGTACAGCCGTACAACTAACATACAGATATGCAGGTTGTGGTAGCAACAAGGGTTGCCAGCACACATTTTCTAGATGACTACCATAACTTAACACATGGCTTGGCAGTTGTCCAAATGGTTGTCATACTTGTAAATGTACCCTCTACCTTGTTCAAGGACACAACAAACATGCTGCCTTTTGCTCTGTTAATAATACCTTTGGCTGACATACTTATCTTAAACACATACCTCAATATCCTGTGGGATGGGCTCCTTCAATCAGGCTCTGGCTGTACATCAGGGTTGCCAATAGTCATACCGTTACCCATAACTGTTGTTGTCCCCCACATTCTACCGCCTCTATCACTATGCTTATTGCCTGCAACAGCTGCAGCCAGTAGCACACACATATGTGTATGTAATAATTATCTAGTACAAACATCCTCTCTGTGCTGATGTAGAGTCTCTACCCCAGCATATTCACCCCATCATATCAGAAAGGGAATGGATTCTATACTGAGACCTTATATCACATTGAATAGTTGCATGGGATTGCCTGATTACATTGCAAATCACTTGTGTATGCTACAATCAGCATTACTCAAACACAGACTGGTTCAGAGGCAATTAGCAGCTAATGAGAACCATCTTAAAAAGGCAAACTATTAGATAGGGAAACCAGTGTGTATGACAGTTACTTTCTATGGTGAACTAGTTAGCATAACACTTATTTTTCTGTATCTCTCAAAAGTGGAGTATTTTACACCATCAGGTATGTAACCTTTGTTTTCAACATGATGCATATGTCTTATTATACTTAGGAGGAATGTGGATTACATCAGTAAGCCTTTCTTATAACTGGACCTGTGACATGCCATTTATCTGCAGCTGACCTGTAGAGTACACCAAGGGTTTAATGTTGTCTGTTTACTAGGGGCACAGGTCTCCTGGATACTGCCTTTGTTGGCAGTTATAATGCAACACAGCTATGTTTTGTCAATGAACTATAGACATATGTTGGGGGGGGGGCTTTGCTGCTATGAGCCACACTACAAGTGGACTCCAGTATTGGGTCTGTGATCATATGTGAGTATCTGCCATGGCACAAGCAGGTGTAGGTCACTATTGCTACTGTCCTAATGCCTCCACACCCTTTGCATGATTGCCACACTGCTGCATATGATCTGTGTACCCAGGTGGGGAATACTGATAGCCTTCCTTCATTGCTGTATGTGATCCTGACATGTGTTCTCTTTATTTTGTATTTCAGTTGTTAAAATGCATACTATGCATCACCTGCCTTTCAGTGAGGCAGAAAATTACCTTATTATTGAATTATTATGTCAACACTACCAAGTGCTGCTGTCCAAAGGGAGAGCACATAGGCAGGAGCAACAAGCCTTTGGGATGAACTGGTCCATAACATAGACATTGTGAGGTATCATAATCAAACAATCAGGTGCGATACCGTGCCACAGACATGATCCACTTGGCACTCAGAAGGGCAGCGGATGTGGCCAGGGATTGTCAGGTCACTGGTGGTGGGTCTTTAGCAGAGCAATCTCTGTCAGCCCCTGAGGAATTTCTGGTGAACCTTGCAATGCACAAAAGCTCCCAGGATTCAATCACACCATATGTCATGGATGTGGGAGCCACCATTTCCACCCAAGAGGAGCATTCAGGTATGCTTATTTGAATCAGCATTGAAATACTGTTGCATTCAGTGTGCCAGGCTGTATCTGGTTTTATGTGGGTGTCAGGTATATTATGGAGTGGGGGGAAGCAGGTTACCTGAAGTTGTAAGTTCATGCAGATGTGATGCACATACCTGTTATCAAAGCAGCTTATGTCACTAGGGGATATTTTAATGTACTATCCATGCTATACTGTAACATGTAGTGCTGTTTACAGTACATCTCCCTCAATTGTTTTTCAGGACCATCAGGAATAGGAAGAGGCCATGCCCCTGCCACTGGAAGCACAAAGCATTTTTGTCACAGATGTAGATTTACTGCAAGGAATTAACTAAAGTGTCATCCTATGCCTGCTGACTGGGTACATGCACTGTCTGCATGATTGCCAAATATGGAGATATGTTCTGACTATTCACAGTGGTAATACCCAGGCCTTGTAAGTATGACCACAGTGATTAATTGCAGAATATTGACAGGAGTTTTCAGATGGCCATAGCTATAAACTGTGCAGAGTTCTGTAAAATATCAACAGTGTACATAATTTATGTATTGCTTATGAGAGTCCAGTTTAAAGAGCTGCTATTCTATGGAGGCACAGGCACATTTCAAAAGGGATTGCAGACAAATGCTAAGGTAATTGTTGCAGCACAATCTGACATCCGTGACTGCCTCCACCATGTTGCTGATACCCTTCATCAGTTGACTGACGCAGTAGAAAGACATTGGTCTGAGACAAGTGACACACTATCTGTCTTTAGATGCACATTCTCTGTGATGGAATTTCTGGTCAGAGTTCACCATCGGACTCATGGATGTAGGTCAGCAACTACATCTGCTGAGAGTCCATGTGGCCATGCACAATCACACTCCCATAGTGGCAGTTCATCCAGCTCACCAGAGGGGAGTGTGCTGTCCATACCAAGACATGGCAGGCCATGGGCTCATGGTACTGGGCAGTCCAGTGGAGGACACAGTTCCAGCAGACAGCAGTTGCCCTGCATCTGACCTTGGGCATGGAGGAGCCAGTGCACCTCCTGGCAGAGCCAGATCTCATGTTTGAAGGTGGAGACGATGATCTGTCAACTGTATCATGCATGCCTCAAAGCTGTTCAGCATACGATCATGTTGGGCTAGCACTAAGCTTGGCTGTGTGCATGCAAAGACTCACATATACCACTGTCACATTTAGGTCACCTACAGACTGGCTGATTTGGATCTATTTCCTGAAGAACCTTGATTTTGTGGACACTGCTTATCCTGTTGCATTCACACACATGCTTGACAACCTTTTGTGTCAGCCTAGGCCTCCTGCAACCCCATACAATACTCTTTACAAGTGATGATACCTGTACTACATCCCTGTCATCAATCTCAGTGATGCAGAGAAATGATGCTATGTGTCTGATGCTCTTTGTATTGTGTAATCCATTGTTGCCATTGATATGCTACTTTTACTGGTCAGTCACACATATACTCTGCCATTTGTAATGAGTACACCACATTATGGTGTGTACAGTAGGTTGGATGCTGTTGTAATGGCTGTGTAGTCACACAATGAAAGTGTGTCATGGCACTGTTTATGCTTCACTTTCAGGATTGTGTAGAGCCCAGCTATAGGTTCACATCTACAATACACCCATCAACATCAGAGCACAGGATGGATTGACAGAACAGAAGAAAAAATGTCATCAGAAAGGTAAAACAGTGTAGTTGCATGGCTCCATAGGTTCATACTTGCATAACAGGCTAACATAAGAAGGGGCATCTTTCATCCTTGCTATTCACCCCAAAACTTTGGAAAAGTCTGACACCCTTGATAACTGTTAGCAGAATTTTGGATGTGCGAGGTGAACCATCTACACTTTACCTGTGTCCATTGGAGACATTTGTCTTAAAGCAGTTAGCGTTGTCATGTTCCCCATCCTGTTGTGTAACTTGCAAATGATTTGCATTAAGACGGAACTGTGCATCACATGCATGTGGAGCCTGTTACATATTGGTTGTAGTGGCTGGGCTACATACCTGTCTCTCCGGCATATCCTTTTTATAATGAGGTACAGCTGTAGGTGTGTAGGACAGGTAAATTTGGTGCTATTCCTTACTTGAATATGCAGGAGGTAAACAGTGAGGTCTGACACCTCCATGCATGACAGGCATGCACCTCCCCTCTAAAGCATGTTGTACAATTTCAAGGCAGAATTAATAAATGCAAAGATAAACACATTTTCTGTGCATGCATGGATATCCACATCTTCACTGCACAGAGTGCCCACAGACAGTGTGCCTGAGGCTTTCAACCAGAAGGGTGTTGCAGCATGACCCTAATTTTGCTGGGGTTGAACAGGGTCACATTTTTGGCTATGGTATTGTGATCATGCCTAATAACACTATTATGGTTAATGCAAATGCCACATGCCTGGCAAAGCATTGTACTCAATGTAGCATGTTATGCCACATTGTCAGAACTGTTTTACTTTAAGATTGACAACGTACAGGTGAGAATATGTTAAAATTAAGCATCTGTCAGGCGACTGCCTACCCATTGCCTGTTGTGATGTATAGATAAGCCAAATTCTATTGCTAATGGCATTATCACTGACTGCTGATGAGATGTGGAAAGAAACACTTAACCCTCTACTCTCACTTCACGCATACACAAAGTGTGATATAGGTGATAACATTACAAACCTTGAATCCATACTCTCTCACAGAACAGTCAGTACATATTACAATCAGCAGGTTGCCACCATGTATACCTCACCTCCTACTCCATATAAACCCACATCACACATACCTACATGTATGGAGGTCCTTAACAGATATGTAAGTAAACATCAGGGACCTCAGAAACCCAGACACAAGCCTGCTACACATAGTCATACCTCAGCAGAGCACAGTACACAGAACAGCTCATGCACCATTGTATCACTGGTCAAACATCCAAGGCAATACACAAACTTAAACATATGACTTATAGGTGATTACTTCATGCAATACATTGATGTACCTCTCAGTAGACTATGTGAAGGAATGATCACAGTCAGCTGTCTGTGAGGTACCATGGTATGCCACATGAGACATGCGCTCACATCTGTCAACATCAGGTACTGTTATGAGTACATTATACTTCCTGTTGGTGTGTACAACTTGAGGTATACCTCTATGGACTGTATGCAGAAACATGACTGAACTTACAGATTATGTGTCTCAGGCAGGTATGCCCTTGGCCTTCAGATGCATTTTACCCTCACCTAGGATGATGGTTCATTAAAAAAAGGTACATGAGTGATTTCAATAATTGCCTCAGTGTGTGGTGTCATCCAAAGGTGCTGTGACTACTACACTCCCACTGTCCCCACCAAACATCCCCACAACCTCTTCCATACCTTGTATCTCTAAAGAGCAGATAATAAATGGGCTCTCTTTTATGTGACAAACAAAGCATGCATTGAACCTGCTAACATACCATGCTGGTTCATATATGGGATCCACCATGGCTTACTACAGCTATTGGGAGCTCTTTGCAATCATAGTGTAACCACTGGCTACATCAGAACTGACTGGACAATGACCGCTGTTATTCCCTTCCACAAAGGTGGTGCATCCACTGACCATGGGACATATAGACCTAGTAGCTGACTAGCCATATCTGTGAAGCCATGGGATAAATTTTCATGGACCTTATCAAGAAAGACATAGGTCAAATACAGACACTTGACCCTACACTGTTTGGATTTGTGAAAGGGAGATCATGCATGTTAAACCTGGTGGACATCTATGAGTCAGTCACAAATGACCTGGAAGGGTGGCCCTGTGCATATAACCACTTGGGCCTAGCCAAGCCATGTGACAATATTCAGCCCCTCAGGCATAATTGACAAAACCAACCAGGTAGCCATCAACAGTAATATCATTAGTGGGATCACTAAATGACTCAGTGATAGAACACATATAGTGAAAATAGGGGAGTCCAGCTCCAATATTAGAGCTGTATCCATTGATGCTATGCAGAGATCAGTCCAGGGTACTCTGCTGTTTGGAATCCATTTATATGAAGTACGAACATAAATTGAATGTCTGTGGCTGACAGGTTCGTTTGATGCCTACAAACCAGTAGCAGTCATAGCATCCGCAAACTATGTCAACATCATACATCAGAGTGTTGCATGAACATATGCTTGTGCCACAGTCATGGCTGTAAACTACATGCAAATAAATGTAGTATTATTCCTTTTGGGACCAGCAATGTTCCTGCTACATAGCATATCAACAATGACAATTCAGGTACATACTCAGGGGTAAGAAACCTGACCACACAAGTTTACTCCTACCTTACCTTAGATCACCATGTCTCCACAGTGGTAAAAAGGCCATTAAATATTGCTCATGTCTTAACTGAGGGCACTGTCACCCACATATGCTGTACTTATATCCTCCACATACTCTTGGCCATCAGAATAATTTTAGCATGAAATGGCCAGTTTGTTTTGTACCTCTCCAAGCACCAGTGGCACTTGAAGAAACCACAAAGGTCCCTCACAAAGGAAATTCAAGTCTGCAGCATCTGTCCTATCGGGGTCATCTAATATCATTGTCACTTTAGTCTGTGTCATACAGACTACTCATAGGTGATCTTTGACTTGCCTAAGAGGAAATCTCTGACCCTGCTGTACTGGAACTGCTGCGTATCTGTAAGTCAGATTACTCTCTGTAATGACCATAATCTGGTATGTGACATGAATGACACATGCTGGAGGGAGCAATATGTATACCAGAGTGTAAGTAACCTTTGAAACAGAATACCAATTAATGTCAAACAAAGCACCTCTTTGGCCTTGTTCAGTTGTACAACTGGATGGGTAACCATAAGTTCACCCCAGGGATTCTGCCTGTGTCCCTCTTGGGCAGGGGCTATAGGCGCTGATCATATAAATAACAGTAAGAACTTGGCTAGGATTGTAAGTGCTCTTGGGCTGGGTTGGGAGGGTGGCCTAATGGTTAAAGTGTTTGCCTTACAAACACAAGGTACAGGGTTTGAGTCTCACAACGGATAATTGGCTAGGCCTGAAATGGCTCGCAAGGGCAGTTAGCTTAGTACTAACATATGAACCTATAAATAATGCTCTTATCCCATAGGCTGATGTAAAATGTAAACATCCACACACACTGACTTGGCTGCAGTGAGTATAGTACCAGTACCAGTTCATGTTTATAGAACACTGCACTGCACACGCACACAGCCCAAGTTGGCTGCAATGACATTAGAACCCCTACCTAACTACTCATACATACTATAAATTATAGAACATAATGCACATGCCATAGCTTAGGATTGACACTAAGACATCTTTAGATACTCTTATGCTAGATGACAACATGAGGCCTTGGTGGGACAGGTCTTTGAAGGCCTGCAACACCTGCTATACCCAAAATACTGAAAATCCCTGCCTCTATCTAAGTCACTGTGGTGGTCATATGTATTTTGTAGGGGGATGCACACAGACACACAACCACATTGTGTGCTCCAGTAAGATTACATCCTCTACCTATCTAGTCTTACATACTACAGATCACAGTATTTAACTCAAATGCCACAACTTAAATCTGATGTTAACATGGCTGTTGGTAGTCTTATGGTAGATGACATCAGCAGGACTGGTGGAAGACAAGCATGTGGAGCCCTGCAGCAACTGCAGGAGACAAAAAAGTGCAGAGGCATTGCCCTGTAGAAGTCAGTGGGGGAGTCACACTTGCTTTTGTAGGGAGATGCACATACACATACAAAAACACCTAGTGGGCTGTAGTGAGATTAGAACCCCTACCTATCTAGTCTTACACATTACAGATCACATTACTTCACATGTGTCATAGCTTGTCTGCTGGCGAACTACTTGTAGAGGAGGTAAACAATGCCTGTGTTGAATAGCATGTGTGGCCTGCAGAGTGACATTGTTTTTATTGTTATCTGCATGTCATAGCCTTGCAGGAAGATAACTTGTTTTTTTTTTTTATTCTAGCCATGTGGCAACAGTAGCCATTTTGGCTATATCTGTTTGCATTTGTCTGGGCAAGCCTGTGGCCAAAAACATTTTGCCCTCTCAATGTGTGACTACACAACATAATACATTAAACAAGTTGTTCACTTCTTGGTGTATGTGTGGTGACATTTAGCAGGTTCAGGAGGCTGTACATCAGTGTATAACCAACTGCTGAGCCCTTACTTTTGGTCATTTGACCAACATGATATATATGTCACAGTGCTACTATACGCTACTTAATTTGGGTATGTTGAACAATACAGACATGCACACACAAATATACATATATATTTATGCACATAACAGGTTTTATACATATATATATATATATATATATATATATATATATATATATATATATATATATGTGTGTGTGTGTGTGTGTATATATATATATATATATATATATATATATATATATATATATATATATGTGTGTGTGTGTGTGTGTGTGTGTATTTGAAACATCATTGTGTGAGGAACAACAGATGTGCACTACAGTTAATTAAGTGTATGAGCATGCCCAGTGGGAGTTCTGGCTACTTCAGAATGACTCCAACCCACACCTAGCTGTACTCCAGTCCAAGATTCTGTGTTACACAATATGACATCAGAACCTGTATTTGCACTGTTGCACTTCCATCACACTGGCTATGATGTTCATACGTTCTTAGGTTGGTACTAGGCTATCAGCCCTAGAGCCTATACAAGCCTAGCCATAACAATTCCCTGGATATTTCTTCCCACAATATTTACTTCCCTGGACCCCTGTCTAGCAGGGCAACTGACACGATCCCTGGGGTAAATTTCCTATCTCCCATCCAATCATCAAGGTTCCAATTTATGAGGGCCAAGGAGGCGCTCTGCTTGACATGTATGGGCAATCTATCATGAGTATGGGGAGTCTCTGGGTCAGGAACCTATCCCTCCAGCATGTTTTGTGTATTGTGATGACAAAGTTTAGATCCCTGGAGTGTGTGGCTCTGAGAGATTAGGATTTCTTTAAGTGGAGCATGTTCAACAGGTCAGGGTTTGACATGGCCTTGTATGTTAAGCAGAGATCTCCTCTGAGCAGACGATATGCCAGAGAGTATAGCTGGAGTTTTTTTAGACGGTCAGCATAGGGCATCTGAATTAGGCTTGTGATTCTTTTAGTGAGGTATTTATGTGGCCTTTCCAGATGTTGCAGATGTCTTGTGAGGTACATACCAAATGGGGGATTGTACTCTATAATGGGTCTAATGAGGGATGAGTACAGTGGGACAATGACCTCCTTTTTTCTGGATGAAAAGCCCTTAGTGATGAGGTGTGCTACATAGAATGATTTCCTGACTGTTGAGGCAATGAGGTTATCAAAGGTGAGACCACTGTCCACCTTTGTCCCTCAGTCTCTCATCACACTTTCGGTGTTTAGTGTACTGCCACCTATGTGGTAATTCATGGGTACATGGTTTTTCCCAAAGGGGATTACTATACATTTCTTGGCATTAAGCTTGAGCCCATGGCTCTGGCACCAAGCATCTGTTTCTGTAAAGCACTTTTGTAGAATATCCACATCATTTGGGGATTCAATAATGGCTCCCTGTTTCCAGTCATCTGCGAACTTTGTTAGCCAGAGTCCCTTAGTGTTGGCTTGTACCTCAAAGAAGTAGATGCTAAATAAGAGCTGTCCCAGGACTGAACCCTAAGGTGCTCCACTTGCAACTTGTCTGGATCTGGATTTGGAGTTGGCTATTTTTACAGTCTGGGTTCTACAGTTGTCTTTTGTAATTAATATATGAAACTGATTACTAATAGTACAGCACTTACAGAATGACAGTCTGTAAAACAAAACACATTAATACCTCATATAGAAAAGAAGTGGATAGTTGTAGATTAGAACCATGAATATCATCAGAAAAGGTAATTGCATTAATCGTTTTGGCCACGGGTTCCTATCACATCATCAAACTTTTACATGTTCGAACCAGATATGGTCTAGACCATACGTTGAAATTTGTAAAAGTTCGAGCATGTGAATGGAAATCTCCGTAGATGGAGGTTTCCATTCTGTTCAATGTGGTGTGATCTTGGAGTTGGTATATTTAAGTAGCAGAGGTGTACAGGGTGTGGCCCCCCACATGGCAGGTGCAGTCAGGCTTGCCCCCTGTATACAACAGTTTATTTTGTTGTCCATTGTGTTTTTTTTTTTTTTAGGTAGTTGAAGTTATGCAACTTCGAACATAATGGTTCAGCCATTAGGTGTTTGAAGTTACATAACTTTGACTACGTGATAGAGATCCTTTGGCCACAGAGGCTGCTTGATAGACAAGGGGTCATTCATGACACAATCACCTGCATAAATATGTACATTGTTCTTCCTCCATTACCTAAGACAAACAATGTAAGATCAATTTCTATATCACTGTCCTGAGACTGAGTGAAATGATCATATACCATGGATAAGTTACTGTTACAGCTGTTACAAGGGAACACTGCTGTGTTGGTGGTGGGGGAGCAACAACACATGCTCAGCTGGGATGCACAATATTCTGACTATCATTTACCCCCACTGTCTATCATTTCCCTTCAATGATGAACCAGTAATCTGTTGCAGTAGGACTGCCTGAATATTCCATGCATGAAGCCAACTGAATAGGAATGGATACATATTAGTGGAATGGGTATCTGTAGTCCCATGTGGATGCCATTTCTGTCCAACTAACCCACTATTGTTACTTCCATAATGCACTAGGCCCATACATGCAATGACATATCATAATAATCCTTTTGAGTACTGTGTAGGTTACAGACTTACCTTGTAAATGCAGTAGTTTACACAACTGTAGTTCAGGACTGACATTGTCTGATGCAAGATGTACACAGCTAATACATGGATAGGTAGAGGACGTGCGAGTTGTCTGGCATCAATTTTATGTTTTGTATGTGAGTAGGAGTAAAGCGCCAGCCCCTAGGTCCCTAGGTTATCAATAAATGTGCTATGCATTTTCTCTTAGCCAAAGCCAGGGCATACAGACCATGCCTACATCTGCCTACAGGAAAATCAGCAGGGGGTTCCTCCTCAGAGTCCTCCTGTGTCTGTGGTGACCTACATACTGGTGGGGGGCTGTGTATCCCTTACCTTCGCTGATCCTGCTGCAGCTGTTTCCACAGGATCAAATTGTGTAACACAGCACATACTGTGAATAGCTGTGCACATGTGGCTGGTGTATATTGCAGGGCTCTAACAAATATATTGAGGCACCAGAACTGTGACTTCAGAAGTCAAAACACATGCTCTATGATGTTCCTAGTTTGTGTGTGTGCCTCATTATGGCATTCTTCCTTGGGTGTGTTCGCATTTCTGATGGGTGTCATCATCCACAGTTCCAGAGCATAGCCAGCATCCCCCATTAAATGGACAAGTGGGATGCCCCCCCCAGCAAACATATGGTACAGCTGTGATGTGTGCCAGATATGGGAATCATGATGACTACCAAGTTTTCCAGCAAACACATTCAGGATAATCCCTTGGGCATTGCACACAACCTGGGAGTTGATGGAGTGGTACCTCTTGTACTTAATAGAAATTCTACCCTGCTCACCATCTGATGCCTTGATGTGTACATGTGTGCACTCTATGGCACCCAGTACTTCAGGGTAGTGTGTTACACTGTAGAAGTGTTACAGATTGCTGTCCCTCTCTTCAGCAGTTAAAGGAAAATATATGTGCTCACTGGCATGTACGAGCATGGCATCTAGGAACTGGTGGAGTAGCCTGGATATAGATGCCTGTGACAGCCCATCATCCCCAGTTAGTCTTTGAAAAGTACCTGCAGCTAGTATCCTAAGGGCTACACATGCCTTAGTTTCCAGTAGGATGGGTTCCCCTCTGCTAACTCTGGTTCTGACTTGAGGGCGGCAGAGCCCAGTAAATTCTTGTAATATGTCCCTGTCCATCCTGTAGCCCTCTACAATCACCAGCTTATGTAGCTCTTGGAAGGTTACTCTGGGCCTGAACACTCTTCTCATTCTTGACCTAGACCTATTGTCAGCAGCAGCAGCCGCATTGACTTCATCATCTAGCACATACAGATGTAGCAGACCCGAAGAAGCCTCTACCATTATCCAAGTTAAAATTCCCAGTCTCTACTCCAATGGTCCAGAGTATTGTGGGAAAAACAGAATGTACGGTGTATGCATACTTTATACAATTCTGCTTTAGGTTCACCATGTGGGAATGGCTAATTATGATGCAGTTCATCTGCCTAGAATATAATTAACATTATTTAAAAGCCCTACTTTAGTGCATGCCACACCGCTGTGCACTGTGGCATGCAGCTTAGCTTTTACATATATGGAAGATATCCATTTTTCCTAGACAGATGCCTACATCATCACTGTCAAGTGTGTACTGTGACCATGCGACCACTCTTGACTATGCGGCATGCCATACTGTGCAAACACACACGCTCAGCACAAAGAACTCAGATATAATGGGACACACACCTTGATGTCATCCACATCCTGTGAAAATGTCAACATCTTGTAGGAGCTTATACGAAGTGAATATGCGAACACAATTGCTCCTTTTAGCAATTCAGGACATACACCACATATACATAGATATCCATGATGACCGTCTTGCATCTACATGGTTCATAGTTGTGTGATCTTAGTGACAGCACATATGCACCATTATACAGACCTGATGCAGGGTCCTATATATGTTTTTGCAAAACATATAAGGATTGCTTTTTTTTTTCTTTCTATAAGCATGTTTACACACTGTTCAGAAACATCTATGATGTACTTTTTTGCACATATATGTATGTGTTCTAACATTTTCTGGGGAGTTATATCCATATTTGTGGACCTTTACATCCCATTCTGTTTGTGTACACTCTTGTATTTGAAAAAATTCAGCGTACACTATGGACACTGACATGGAGTCTACACGGATGTCTTTCTGCTTGTCGGATCATTCCACCTGGGTCATTTGCATGAAATGTAAATGCTTATTAGGTAATTTGCATTCCACAAAAATTTCCCTATTTGCACGTTTGGGCACAGCTAAGCGATGCTTACTGAGTCTAAAACGTTTCCATCTCATGTTTGCATCATGGCGCATTGTGTACACAGAAAAGAAATCATGTAAGCTTTAATGAACTCCCCCTGAAATAATGTTATTTAAGTAGGGAATTTGAGAAGATGGTATAATTTCATTAATGCAAAAATCTTTCAATAATCAGATAAAACTATTAGGGACTATTTGTTGATGGCTGGCTGTCATATATTTATTATTTACCAATAATATTTCTTGACATATTTGTTTCCATTTTGAATCATAAGGTGAATTCATACACAATGCTATACCTTTTACAATTGTTGACTTAGCATACAATTGAATATTATGGAATCCTGTTCCACCATTATTCCAACCTTTCCTGTGCCAATCAAAGGAAACTTTTGATTTATTATGATGCAAAAAAAAATAAGTAGAGTATTATTTATCTTCTTCATCATTGTTTTAGTGGAGATAGTACTAAAGATTGTAAGACAAACAATATTTTAGGGAGAATTGCCATCTTTATAAGCATTAATCATTCTTCTGTGGTAAATAATTTGTTCCAATTTGTGACTAAACTTAACATTTTATCAATGAACTGTTGACATTTTGTTTGTATCACTTCATTACTAATAAACATAATGGTTATGCCAAGTATTTCATTTGATAGCCATTCCAATTAAAGTTAGAATATCTTTGGATGATTTTTTTTACATTTTTTATTAATTAATACTATATACTGCATTTATTTTATTATGATTAAATCTTCAGGTCGATATTTATTCAAACTGACTCATAGAACTAATTATATGTTCTAGTGAATTCTATATACTTGCTATTGTTAGTAAAATATCATCAGCAAAAAGTTGAATCTTTAGTTGAAAAATCTTCTTTTGTTTTGATACCATTAATGTTCATATTGGATCTAATACTATTAGAAAAGGGTTCTATACCTAATGCAAAAAGTAAAGGTGATAATGGATAGCCTTTTTGTGTCATTTTGTAATTTAAAGGAATCATAAAGAAAATAACCGATTTTAACACAAGAACAAGAGTAATTGTATAATTTAGAAATTAATGTTATTAGCTGAGATGAGAAACTGTAGTCTTTAAGTGTTTTCAGTAGGTATGACCAATTTACTGAGTCAAAAGCCTTATCTAAATCGAGGCTAGTGATAGAAAGTTCTTTTTTATTATATTTGCATAGTCTATTAATGTAGGTATTCTTATTTTATTATCCTGTACCTGTCTATTTAAAATAAACCCAGTTTGATCATTGTTAATTAGTTTATGTATAAGTAGATTAATTCTGTTAGATAAAGTGGACATGGACATCTTATAGTCCACATTTAAAAGTAAAATGGGACTGTATGATGACCACTTTGTAGGATCCTTATTTTGTTGTAAAATAGGTGATATAAGGGAATATTTCCAGGATGGGGGACTTAAGCATTTGTTTTTTTTTCTCTATAGACCTTAGCTAATATTTTAACTGTATCATCCAGTAGTATTTTATATTGTTCTGGAATTAGACCATCTAAGCACAGTGCCTTATTATTTCTAAAATTTTTTGTCTGATCTTTTATTTCTATTAAAGTGAAAGGTCTAACTTTTTTTATTCATTCACTCGCTGTTTCATTATTTATATTTTCCCTTAGAAAAGGTTAAACTATATCTTCATTGTCTAGGTTATTTGTATTATTATTTATATTTTTATAAAATATTTTAAAGACCTCAAGAATGCCTGTAATATCTGTTCTTCTTTTTTTATTATTATTATCTTTCTTTTCCTTTTCTACTATACTCCCCACCCTCCTCTCTCTTCTTATGACTGTCTTTCTTTCTTTAACTCTTTTTAGTGCCCTATACATCCCCCCTTATTTTTTTACACTTTTTATTTTATATCTCCTTTCTCCCTCTCCACCAACTTGATCAAGTTATTTAGATATTTTTGGGGAATAATTTTCTTCCTTCTGATGATCTGTTACAAATCCTCTTTTTTTTAACTGCTCCTATTTCTAAATTGTATCATTTGTTAATTTACTTTGTTGCATTCATGAATGTAGTTATGTAATTCTTCTTACTATGTATGCATTTCTTAATTTTCCATTTATGGCATGAATGATTTCAATCCTTATTACTGGAATGTTGCTTTGCTATTGCTATCTTTGTGCATGGAGCTTTTATCCTCGGGTCTACATTGAAAATGGGC